>NC_141243.1:22640000-22940000 GCF_054856555.1 Leptonotus elevatus
AAGAGACAAAGTAATCTTCCCGATCTTCTGTCCAGACAGACATTGTACGTTTAAATGCGACAGCAGGGTGACGATGCGCAAAATGAGCGCAAAAATGGTCCAGGCTTTCATCAGTACCGTTTATCCGCGTTCGGCACTTCCTCTTCTTGCCCCGTGCGCTGATTTGTTAGCTAACCGCCAATCACAGTGATGAAATGCCCCGACGCCGATTCATCATGTCGAATTTGCCCGTTGACAGCAATTTCAGCCTGGCTAAAAACTAACCTTGCAATAAAATTTCTTTATTTGCTGTGAGCAACGTCACTCTTCGGCGGCGGAAGTCTATCATCACACAAATCATCCATTTTTACCGCAGTGACGACTAGGGCTGGGTTTAAAATATCGCTATTGAATCGGTATTGTTTTTCATAGCCCAATATCGATTCATAAAACAATGTATCAATACTTTTAATACGTCTTTTTCGGGTAAATTAATGTGCCTGAGGCAAGCACATACTAGTTCAAAACCTTGTGTGAGCGTTGTTCAAATGTGCCCTTCTGTTATTCAGAGTACCCCATAAGGAGCCCGGTGCTTACAAAGAAAGGAAACAGCTCAAGTATGAGCTGCTCCGAGCTGCTGATTGCTATATAACTTTAAAAAGATGCAAGCGGATCGCATCGTGGGTCTCCCCCTCGAAAAATACACACATGCAAACACACACTGTTTAGACAGATGCACTATGGAAAATATTTTCTTTTCGCAGTAGTTTTAAATGGCTTACCTTAACTAAAATTTTGCGTCACATTGGAGCCAAAAGTAAAATCCTGATCGTTTACTGCGCATTTTGCTGCTCTAAATAGTAAATAAGTCATACTATGTTATAACCTACAGGACTACAGACTTCTTCTACTTCCACTTCCACTTGATGGTTGTCAAATACTTTTGGTTCATAAGCGCCCCCTTCTTAGGATAGATACCTATGGCTATGAAGAAGGCCACTGGCGGTAATGCATGACTTCTTCTTTCTTATCGCGGTTGGCAAGTGCTTTTGGTGCAAACGGAGTGCATGCATGTGGCAGTAATTAAACGAAAGAAAAAGCGAAAGACTGAACACAAATACCCCCCAAAATAAGTAAGGTAAGAAATTGGGTATAAAAACACAAAATGTGGATGCATAATTATGCACTACGACTGTGTCTCTTATGTAAATTTGTTTTTATTTATTTATTAACCACTGGAACCTTAGCATAAAAACCGTCACAGGAATGTGAATGTCGTGATTTGGGTAAGGGTTAGTGTTTTTGCCATTTAATTTACATGGCACTGTAGTTGTAATTAATTTCAATTATTTATTGTTTTGATCAGGTCATGTTCAAAGATTAATCTAACTGCATTGGATTCAATTATAAATGTAAATATTCATATTTTTACTAATGCACCAAGCCTCACAAATGCGCTTGATACCGACAGCGACCAGACTCATCCGCTGGTTAAAGCGAAGAGTCTGGTTTCCAGGCCAGCATATTACAGGGCACACATAGACAAACATAGACACGAAACCATTCACATTCACACATAAGTACAATTTAGAGTATTTAATTAACCCAGTCCTCAAAATAGTGCGGTAAGCACCTGCATTGGGATCCACTACATCCACTCAGTAGGTGGGAGTGGTGCTCTCATTGTTAGAATGTATGCAGAGTATTAGTGTACATTTTTCTTTTCTTTTTTCGCTGAGCAAGCATACAGCACGGAACAAGAGCTTTGACATGCAATGAACAAACCCCACACCATGGAAAAATATTAAACAGGGAATGTGATTAAAAAAAAAGGTCGAGAGAGACAAAAAATTTTTTGGAATGTTATTCTTTGTTGTAAGTCGATATATATTTCTTTCTGTTTTCTTTAAAGTTAATAAGGACACAATGTCATGTAGAGCTATAATTATTTTAGATAAATTATACTATTTATAGTCGCGGCAGAAAGTTGGGATTGGGGTGCGCAAAAGGTTTTCTTCTTCGCACTGAATAAACCGTATTTGAGATTGCATATATATATATAAAAGAATAAACACGTTCGATTTTTATAAAACACCCTGAGCCCAGAGGAAAGGAGATTCCTTCACTCTTAATTGTTATATATTGTAAAATCATATACAGTACCTATGCTGTGCAGAGTCACTAAAAGAGGAATCCGTGGCAGTTTGAAGGTCAATTACTCTTGACCGTCTTCGCTGACGTCGCTCCTTCTCATCATCGTTGCCAGGGAAGGCTGCAAGCAACGGTGTGCTACAAGCTGCTGGCGATAGGCATTTGTTCTTCATAGATGACGATGTCCATCCTTGGTGTACACGGGACACAGGTGTGGTGACCGCACTCATCTTGGCTAAAGACAGAGAACAAATCTGAAATTACCTGTATGCTTTTTAAGGATTGGCGAGTAGAGATAACAACCAAGTATATGTATTGGGCCGATATTGGCCTTATTTCCGGGTATCAACTATCGAGTGTCCCACCAAGGCTTGTCTTTATCAGTTACAGATACTTATGGCATCCTCTTGTGACCGTTCTACTATCAGGAAATAAATGAATGGCTAAAAGACTGTTTTCCCTGTATGTACTGTATTGTAGTCCATCCTCTCATATGCCTATTAAGTTGACATTTCTAAGGCCATGTATGTTTATATTAAGGCTTTAGAAACTGTGCATTATTACTAATACACTAAACAAATAATTTATTAAATTATGTTTACTTGCAATTTATATTTCTGCATGGCATTGTTTTTTTTAATTAATAGCATCCTTGCCCAGCTTCTCATATTCTCAATATGATGCAATTTCTGCATGTTTATGTATGTATAAGGTTTCTATTATTTTTTTTCATTCCAGTATTGTATGCATATACTTACTATACACATTTACTTGAATTCATCAAATGAGAAAAACAATGTTATTATTCAATGTATTAATCTAGTCTATTTTTCCTTTTAAATGCAGTACATAAAATATCAATATCCCAATATTGGACCATGCAATATCGCCATCCAATAGTTTAAAACTATCTAGGACAATTACAATTAAAAATACATTGAGTTAGCTTAGTTTGCGACGATTAAAAAAAAAAATATTCATTAGAAAATAAAAATGTCTTTTATTTAGGTTCATGTTAAATATCACAATAATATCACTATATTGAATCATGTTCCAATATAGTGCAGCACACAGTGCCATACTTAACTTTTTTTGTTTTTACTTTTATGTAACCATTAACACAGTTGATTTGATGTTATATATTATGAATATGAAGCACTGTAATTTACGTACACATCTCCTGTAATTAGTATAATATCCCAGTCGAGGGTTAAGAACTAAAATAGAAGCCAATATGCAAAAGAGAACTGACAACATAACAATCGCAGTGATTATTTTTGCCATGACCGGCAACTGACCTTGCGCGATAACGACAAGTAGGCTACCGTACAAATTCTGCGCGGCCGAAGGTGCTACTACATTTGCGTAACGGGTTCAAATACCGCTCTGTACCATTTTATTTTATTTTTTGTAAGTACGTTTACAAATTGTTGCAGCCAGTCGGGAGATGTAAACGAGCCGTTTCGTTTCACGTGTTAATTGGAGGAGTTTGGAGGACATTGCCTTAACGGCCACATCTGGAATCGGGAGGGCAGTTTAATCTACACCATACACACCACGTTAAAATAACCTAATCACGACAAACCTACTGTAATCGCGGTAAAATAGCAGATTCACGGACGGTCAAGAATTTCGACTCACCAACCAGAGCCGTTCACGGCAAAATAACGCTAGCAGGAGAGTTGCAAGGCACAGCAAAATAAACTGTTTTCATTTGACAACACGATTCAGGCAGTTGAAAGCGAGGTTCCTAAAGGATAACTAAAGTATTATTTTAACCTATTAGACTAGGAAACCACGACAAAATAAATGTGATTTAACTAGACGTCAAATTCGGAGACACGTAAAAAGCCTCAGCATAACAATGCTTACACTTTAGCATTGTACACACGAACGCACAATTCAAATATTGCTGGCGGATTAACGTGCATACTTTTACGCGTAAACCTTACCATAAGATGTTCTATTCTTGCTAAAAGTATACTGAAATGTGTAAAAACCAGTGGAGGTTTATAAAAGTAATAAAAAATAACAATAATAAAGACCAGCGTTTTCTTGCCGCCGAGCGTTTGAATTTTGCGCCGAACCGTTTAACCACGGACAATATGTAATGACGTCATATCCGTGAATTGCGATCTTCTTCTTCTTCTTCTTCTTCTTCTTCTTCTTCTTCTTCTTCTTCTTCTTCTTCTTCTTCTTCTTCTTCTTCTAGTTTAATGGAGATTACAGCTCTTTGGTGCATACTGCCACCTACTGTACAGGGCTTTGGCATGCACCCAAGACAGGTCAAGTAGCCCGATGGAGACGGGTGGAGTACGGAGCAGTCGGACATATCTAACATCCATACACGATGGAGAAGAGTATTCTAGTCTAGCTACAGACCATGGGCGAATGTTTAGACTTAATTGATTCTAGGTGTAAACAAATAAATAACGAGTCACATGCATTTGAAAACAAGTTTGAGGATAACACCCAGTGGCGATATAGTGTAAAATACACAAATAATTTAGACATTTTTAGAGAAAATCAACCAACTCCCCCTTTTATTAATCCAAAAACCAGCATCCAAATCTTTCTCCACAGACCATGATAATTGCTAGCTGAGCACAGAGCATAACATAAAACCGTGCAAGACAAAAGGAAAAGAAAACAAAACAAAAAAGGTCTAATCAGACAATACATTCTTTAAATTATCCAATACCAACAAGGCTTGCTTTGTTTTAATCCTCCTCAATGTGCTTCCAAATCTTTCGATTTCCTAAAAAAAAAAATAATAATAAAAAAAAAAATAAACGATGTACGTGCACGGATTATCAGTCCGTCTGTTTGTACGTCAGGCTTCGTTCAGAGACGGTGTTCAGAGGCAACGCGTTTCCGATGGTGTTGTTAATGTTTTATACATTGTGTATGTTCAAATTTTCTACATGTTTTGTATACTGATTTGTTCAAATTAACTAAATAGTTAGTTTATAAAGTTCTTTTTTTTCAACACACCTCAAATACAATACAAACAAATGAAGCCCTGCATAATGTTACAATCAAGTCAATTACATAAAACTTCAAGAAATATATATACACATACACAGACAATAAAAAAAGGGAAAAAAGCAAACAAACTCAGAACAAGGGGGATTGTTACAAATTGTCCAAAAGAAAAGTAACCCACACATATTTTAAATTCAATCAAAGTAATAAAAAAATTTCAAAAGCATGGGTATTTTTCTGATCCATAAACCTTAAAGATTTTGCAAAGAGACAGATCTCATTCTTCCAGTGAGCCATATTAGAATTCGTTAAAAAAAAAAAAACGATATTTGTGAATAAACTGCTTACCCATTCATTACAAGAACATTGACACCACAGTCAATTTTCCTTATGTTAGGCCAAGATACGATGTGTGCTGGGAAAACAAAACTCAACCATTACCAAGATTCTTCATATTCAATAAAGTATGCCTCGTCTTCACTATCAAGTCTTCTCATACTGAATTTCTATTTTCAAAGCTGATTTAAACAGCCAGTGAGTCAGTACATATAGCCTAGAACAATCTTAAAGAGGGTTTACTTTAAGGCAGTTATTTATAGTATTCCCGTCAATTGACAAAAAAAAGTTTAATCTATATTGCCTAAAAAACAAAACACAACAAAACATAGTGTTTAAACACAAGATAACGTTTACAGCAGTGGTTGCGTGTGCTGCCTTTAAAAAAAAAAAAAAAAAATTAAGTCAACATTCGCGTCCACTGCATGTGAGTCCGTAGCAATGTGGAACAAGAGAAAAGTCCATTTGTCGCCAAAAGAAAACCGTACGATCATAACTTCACTCATCTTTTATATTTCTTAATCTGATTTTAACGTAGGATTTCTCCCCCATTTTTTTTCTCCATTTAATGATCATCCATAAATCTGTGGAGGACAAAAGGGAAAGTGACAAAATAAAACAACACCATTAAATATGTACTTAAATGTGTCATTAATGAATTAAAATGGGAATGACATATAGTTTATTCCAAATAATTGTGATTAAATACATAAATGTGTCCTCCATACAACTCATTATTGCAGTTTTGCATTACAGTATATTTATATTATGCGCCGCCGTCATCCGGTTTTGTTTTTGTTTTCCTTGTTCGTTTTTACAGCTTGACAGTGGTGGACAATTTTGTACCAGATTTTTTTCATCTTTATTTTTAATTAGTTTTTTATTTTATTAAATGTTTTAATGGAGGCAAATCTTGTAAAGAATTACAAATAACGGATTGTGAGCCACTCTTTTCATTTAAAAACATCAGTCACTAGATGGCAGTATAAAAGATAAACAACGTGCAAGCTACTGTATGCTCTCGTACAGCAGGATGGTTTCTCGGTATCACATCGTTAGATTGAGAAATTGCAAGGGTACACGTTTTTATTATTTAAAAAAATAAACAAACTTTTATTTGGATTTTGCAGGGATTTTCCCCACAACTTTCATAGTATTTTTTGTTCACCTTTTACCCTAAAGGTTTCAGAATGCTAAACAACCTGCACTTACATGTTTTTACATTAGATATGTACAATTTCTGCAATGAGAATGAGATCCAGTTTAAGATGAGAAAAGCTATAAATGTACTGCCATACGTAATGTACAAGTATAATGTTTTTAATTAAATTGCAAGTTTAATGGGTGCTTTATGAAGAAAGGTCGTTAATCAGGGTTTGAGACAAGAGACAGAGAACAGGTTGTTTGCAATTGGTCTTGCAAGGAATTTCAGATCTTAGTGTGAGAGTGGAGAGAAAGGATGATTATGTAGCCATCTGTTCATCCTTTTTTCTTTTTTTTGTCCTGTTCAGGGTCACCCGAGAGGCAAGGTGCACCCTGAACTAATTACTAGTCAATCATAGGGTGATTGTGAATGGGGCATTGACCAGGAATTGAGCCTAGCTCAGCTGCACTAAAGGCAATGATGTGAACCACAAACACATTATTGAATGACCCCTGCATACAATACATCAAATGTTAATACAAAATGTAATGTCAATATTTACAGTACATGTGAACTATCACAACTATTATATTTATTCAGTGTTTTGGGGCACTTGCAGACAACTGAAGGAGGTTTAAAACATGACATAAACTACCTTGTGGAGGACGTGATAAAAAATTATGTGGCCTATGCCTCTGAGACCATGTTTCTTCCCTCTTGATGAATGTGAGGTCAATATCCACTCAATAGAGAGCTCTTTATTGATCTCCTCAGAGAAATATTACTCTCTTTAGCTGCTTAATAAGGACACAATGTTTACCAATACCTTTGTGCTTGAACAGGCATCTAATCAAGTCAATTAACCACAATCTCCAGCTACAGTGGCTATATAAAGATGCCAAAATGAGTTGTTGTATAATACAAATCTATCGGAATTCAATTTGAGGAAAAATTACAAAATAATCATTAGTTTGACATCAGATACAAAATGCTGGCGAGGTAAGATATGACAAATGGGGTTTGAAGTTTGAATTTTTGGTTACGTTAACACAGCTACAAAAGCCTCAATCTGCCATTACAAGTAGAAGTTTTTTTTTTCAATCAGGAATTTCTTCTGGATCCATTCTGTATCCATCCACCCGTGTGGAGTTAACATGTTCTCCCAGTCTAGTTCGTCAGGGTGCACCCTGCTTCTTGCTCAAAGTCAGCTGGGATAGCCTCCTGCAGCACACCTGTGATTGTAAAGAGCAGTACAGAAAATGGATTGAATGATGGATGCTATATAATATGATATACTTCTTTTCCTTTCGGTTCGTCCCGTCAGGGGTCACCACAGTGTGTCATCCTTGTCCAATGAAGTCTATCTCCTGCATCCTTCTCTTTAATTAACACCAGCTGCCCACATGTCTTCCCTCACGCTCACTACATCCATCAACCTTCTCTTCGGTCTTCAAGTCCTTTGCCTCACCTAAAGCACACCATACACGACTGTTCTGCTCCTCTCATACAGGTCCTGTACTATATTCGAGCATAATTCTTGGCCACTCCAGACTTCTTTATGCAGTACCGTTCCTCTCATATAGGCTTTCTCAAGATTGACATATACAATGCAACTCCTTCTGACCTTCTCTGTACTCACCCCTGAACACCCCCAAGGCAAATAATGCATCTGTTATACTCTTTCTTGGCATGAAACCATACTGTTGCTCACAAATAGTCACCTTTGACCCTTTCTCATAATTTTACTGTGTAGCTCATCAACTTAACCTTTGCATAGTGTTCGGGTCTGTGGGACCCGTTTTCAGTTTTTGTCAAAAGAAAAATGAAACAATTCATTATTTTTCAACCTGAAATTCATTGGCCTTGGTTCATGTTCTGTGAAGAACATAAATCAAGGGTGGCCAAGTTCGGACCTCGAGAGCCACTATCCAGCCTGTTTTCCATGTTTCTCTCCATTAACACACCTGATTCATGATCAGGATCGTTAACAGGCTTCTGAGCTGATCATTAGAGTCAGCTGCGCTGAAGGATGGAGACATTGAAAATAGGCTGAATAGGGGCTCTTGAGGACCGAATTTGGCCACCCCTGACATAAATCAAAACACATTTTCAATGACCGCATTGTGTTATGTAAAGTGACTTCAACGAGTTATATGTCTAATAAAGTCAAATGAATAAAATATTCGTAAAACATATCGCTTCATTTGTAAATGTGTTTTTTCCCCAACTCATTCCACTTTATTGTAACTGACATTGTTGTTTTGCATTTTATTATTAAATAATGAAGTAAAATGAATTACACATTAATTGATAAATGTGATCTATCAAAGATAATGGGCAAAAACTAACAATGTTTGCTGTTCATATGACTTGTAATTGAGATGAAGTAAACATCTTTTATGTGTTTAAATAAAAAATTTTTTTTGATTGTGTTGTTTGAAAACTCCAAACTCTTGCGGGTCCACCAGACCCATGGACATTGACTGTGTAACAGAAATATAAACACCACACAAGAGTTAATTCCTCAATAGTTTCCGCAACTCTGCACATCACCCTTTTTGTTGAAAATGAGCAGCAGCATACTTTTCTTCCATTCCTCAGACATCTTCTCACCCTCCAGAATTCCTATTGAACAATCTGTCAAAAATGCCACAGCCTCCTCTCCTAGATGCTTCCATACCTCCACAGGTACCGTATGTCATCAGGACCAACCGCCCTTCCATTTTTAATCCTCTTTAGTGCTTTTCTAACTTTCTCCATACCAATCATTGTTACTTCTTGCTCCACCACACTGCAGGCCTCTTCTACTCTTTCTCTTTCCAGCTCCTGCAAACGTACCCAAAACTTCACCATCTTTTAGGGTAGGGTAAATTTGACTGTATTTGGAGTGGGACAAGCTAAAGGTCGTGAGTTTGTTCCTCAACATTTGAGTGACTTTTATAAAATTTTCCCAATTCTTTATTTTACTCTCTTCCATGTGTAAATATTATTCTAAAACTGAGTATATTTGGTCCCACTCTAAATAGAGTCAAATTTACTTTACAGAATCTACTGTGAAGGAAATATTGCACTCAGCAGTATTGTAAATGTATAAAAACATACAGTAATAACATTTGCTCCCCACATAAACTGCAAACAAAAATGCAAGCAGAAAACAAGACTATACTTAATAGATTGTCTTTTCTAGTTATCTTTCTGGTGTCAATTGCCAGTTGGCAAATCAGCATAATGGCACAGCGGAGTGACGTACTTCAGATAAAATCACACAAGATATCGACCACTGCAAAGAAACAACTGTCAATTAATAATAATAATAATAATAATAATAATAATAAAACTTTATTTGTATAGCGCCTTTAAAAACAAATGTTTACAAGATGCTTTGACAAAAAAAATATCCAGATCATAAAATACAAACAACTGTAAAAGAACATAAACAAATACATACGCCCATAAACACATAATAAGTAGGAAAACCCAAAGGCTAGAGAAATCCGAGGCAATACAGGAATACCACGACCCAACGAAGACCAGAAGGTGGTATATTACAGGGGATCTAAAACGAGTAATTCCCAAAATAAAATAATATCCATAAAAAATAAAAATAATTGAAAAGATAAAATAAAATAAATAAAAGTTAAATAAAAGCCACGTAAATAAGAACGAGATAAGAAAACATCAACAATTAAAAGCCAATCTATAAAAGTAGGTCTTAAGAAGTGACTTAAAAGGGGAAACAGAATTTGCACGTCTCAGATCCAGAGGCAGGTTGTTCCAAAGTCGAGGCGCTCTAACTGAAAAAGCTCAATCACCTCTAGTTATAAGCCTCGACCTTGGAACAACCAAGAGACTTTCAGCAGAGGATCTGCGAATGCGGGCTGGTTCATAAGTGGTTAAAAGTTCAGATAAATAGCTTGGGGCCAGCCCCATACGAGCTTTAAAAGTAATCAGTAAAATCTTAAAATCTATTCTAAAACAGACATGGAGCCAATGCAGTGATGCTAAAATAGGAGTAATATGTTGCTGTCTATTGGGATTAGTGAGGAGCCGAGCTGCTGCATTCTCAACCATCTGGAAGCGGGAAAGTGACTTTTGTCTGATACTGGAAAGGAGTGAATTACAGTAATCTAGCCTGGAGAAAATTACAGCGTGGATCAGTTGTTCAAGGTTGGGTTTTGTTAGAATTGATTTTATTTTGGCTATTGTGCGCAAGTGGTAGAAACATGATTGAACGACTTTATTAAGTAATTCCTGGCTGTGGAAGTGAAATTAGAGGTAAATGAGGTAAGGCTAGATATAATATTTTGAGCAGCATTTGGGAGGTATATAATAGTATTATTTCAGATTTGGAATTGATGGTAGCTGTGTGTTGTGAAGTGTGCTGCTGCTGTAGCGGTGGTCTGAACTTTCCATGTTCTCTCTATGCGTGCAGGGGTTTTCTGCAGGGTACTTCTTCCTACATTAAAACAAACAAATAACCCCACCCCCCTACCCCCCGTATATTAGTTTTGTAGATGTATTAAAAGCATCCAGGTGTGTGTATAAAAAAACAAGTGGAGGTCATGGTGAAAATTCAAGAGTTTTCATTCCATTCTGGTCATGTGTTCTGTGTTGTTCTTATCATCAGCTTCAGAATCTCCAGTCATATGTATTCCATTGCACTTACACATGTGGAACCGCGGTTACATGTGGATTGTCACGTAATATACAAGGAAGGTTGATCATGCAGCATTTGTACAAACTTGGCTGAAAGACAAAATATATTTTTGTGACAGCGTGCCTGTGCCCTTTTGTGTCTGACTCGCCTTCTGCTAAAATATGTCAACAGAATTATGCACACAAATTTTATGATGGAATGCATAATGTGCCTTCATTTTCAGATTTGTTTTCCTGTCATACTTATCTGTCGAGCAGTTGAAACGTCACTATTTATCAGCTTCTATATGTTTGTTGTACAACAAGATATCGAGAATACATTGAACAGACTACGTAATGGCCCCACACAGTTCAATCACCACAACCTTAATGGCCCAAGTAATCCCATGAATATTGATGGCTCATATCCATAAAACAGGTAACAGAGTCTGAGTTCCACATATTGATCGGTTTCCTAGATCTACTGTTTTAGAGCAAAATCATTTTTGATTTTCAAGACTGATGGAAAATTATTTATCATCCAACCTGGGCCTTCTGCTTTAAAGCATGCACCTACATTAACTGCCCTCATAGCTGCTATGTCAATTTTTATTATATACCGTGCTGTTTCAATGATTCAATTACGTGTCTGTCTGCAATGTATCGCTTATACTTTTATATTATATTGACATTATTACTTGAGTTAATTTTTGGAAATGCACCAGCTCTTTGTGCAGTTAACTGCCGTTTGGCTACAATTAGAAAGGATTACACATTTATATGCATACATGACATCTCCTCAGGATATCACACTGGCACGAAAGAAGATTAAAATGGTATTGAACATGGGCCAACATCAGGGAAAATAAGTAAAACTATAGCAAAGCCCTTTGGACATGTCTTTGACGTCATGATGTAGAAATGGGGAGACAGAACATTAGAACAGCTTTTATGTGCAGCCTCTCACCACAGGGAACTGTTATAATCCCATCCAGGGCCCAAACTATAATTGTCTGCTTCACAGTTTGCCCTCAAGGAGTGAAGTACCCAGCAATGTAGTCTTGTTGGTTAACAAGGAGTCCACAGATTTAGACGCGCATCTGCTATTGTGCTGATGGTCAGTAAACTAAACTAGATGAGTCCTACAATGGATTTAAATATGACTCACGGTCATAAATCCCAGTATGTAAGATTGCTCATCCAGTAAACTCAACACACACAGATTCCTTAAGTGTGACGTAGTGCGGTTTCCATTTCCATAAAATCATTATCCTCATGTCTTTACAAATGTGTGTGTGTGCACTTGGATTCCGGAGGCTTCATGCAGTAGCTAAAGAGCTACTCAACACCAAATAATTTTTTGCTGATTATCTGTATGAATGGGTGTCTCCTCATGTTGTCTGTATACGTGTCCTGGTCAAAATTTTTGACATTTTAGTGCATCTAGAATTTTGTGCAAAAAACATTTGTGTGGCGCCATCTTTAAGTTAAACATTGGAATAAACACAATTTGCAGTTTCCCCTCTCTTTGGACAAGCACGGACTACCAACATGACTTCAGTGAAGCTGATGTAGTTGCTCTGCCAAACACCGGCTCAGTCTCGTACACTTCTCCGAAAGGCCTCGATACACCAATCCGTCAGTGTGCGCCGTCTGACCAATGTAGACTATAAATCACCGTCATTACGTCGAATCCTGTTGGGGTGCGTTTTCAGCGGATTCAACATGTCGAAACAGCATCAACCAGTCGTGACGAATGCGGATGAACAGCAAGCGTTTACAATTTCGCTGATTTTAGGGGTCAAGAGAGACCGGCATTGTATTACATTACCGTTTAAATGGTATGAGTGTGTCGAGTGATGAAAGGCAAATTATAGCAAGACATGGAGACGCAACTAGATATATCAAGTAGGGTTTACTTTATATTGCACAATAATCTGTAAAGAGCCTTGTTTATATTTTTATATCTCTGGTTGCTTTTTTCTAAGGTGGAATAGTGACTACCGCCACCGATGGTATGGAGGGGATTAGTTCTCACACATGCACAGAAGGTACTTAATTGTTGGTGCCGGTGTCTGTCTGTTGCGGTGTGTACTTTTGTCAATTTTCTGGTGTGACGCGCTGATGGCCATGCCGATGCCACAGGTGGTACAGTTTGGCTGACGTTGGATTAGTGTATTGAGGCCTTTACCTCGAGTTGGAGTTGGATTTTCAGGTTAGTGATTTATTAGCATAGCATCTGGCCAGTTTATTTAGCATAGCCTGTGGTTGATTGATTTTAATATCTGATCTTTAACAAATGTTCTCTTGTACAAGACAGGTGTTTTTTCCCGCCGTACGAGTTCAAGTTCACAACCACCTGTGGGATGAATTTCTCTATACGGAGCACATAACAATACTTTGATTATTTGGAAAATTACCACATGGTTATTGTTCCTGCATAATCACATTCAATCTCGATCATCGCCATCAGGGACTTTTCCTGCCATGACACTTTTATGCTGTTGTATAAACACCACCTGTTAACCAACCATCATTTCCGATCTGCTGCGATTTGAAAGCATGTGAATCCGATGTGGTCTGACAAATTTATACATAAATAGAAGTGATACTGCATAGTACGGTTTATGTTCATCAGTTCTGAGTAGTACTGCACCCAAAAAGGGCATAATGCTGTGAGGGGAGGGAGGCACTTAGGACATCAAGTGTGGGTAAGGCAGTGACAGTAACTGCATCAGAGAAAGGAAAATGACGCAGTAACCTTTTAGATAGTCCTCTGGCCTCTGATACTATGTACGTTTTGCTCTATTTACTAAGGTGTCTAGACCAGAATACGTTTGACAATGAAGGTAGCATCCTCCCTCTCCAATGCTGGTCACATCATCCGCCAGTGTCGTAAACAACATCAGAGAAACGAGGCAGACCATCATCATCCACCTGCTGCAACTCTGCTTGATTTAAAACAGTAATCGTGTATGTATTACATCCGTCTATCCATTTTGTATACCACTTGTCCTCAAAGGGTCGTAGCCATTACATGAACCCATTAAATACATATTGCATATTAACTGTTAAGTGCAAGTTCTGCACGCGCAGACGCACACACACAACTTTGTTTTTCTTCCAATGTTGTATTTATTTCAGTGTGGTTATTCAATTTGTTACGTGTGTATAAATAAACCTGTCTCATAATATTCAGTGTTATTTTTGGATCAAAAATGTGAGTCTGTTTTGCCTGTGTGTGTTCCTGCTGGTTGTTCCTTTCATTTGTCTGCTGTGTGAGGCAGTTATGCCTCAAGTTGGTCATGGACTTTTATTGACTGGTCTATCTTTATTTATTTATTTATTTATGTATTTATTTATGTATTTATTTATGTATTTATTTATGTATTTATTTATGTATTTATTTATTTATTTATTTATTGTAAAGGCTTTCAAATGATTGAGACCAATGAAATATGCCTCAGCAAATGTGTGAACAAACTGGAAATTATATAGTATTCAGCCTATTGTACTTACTCTACATATACATAAGCATATTCAAATGTTTAGTTAAAGTGCGGCACTTTAGTTGAAAGTATTAAGACTGGGTACCACTTGCACAATAAGAGTAATCTTGAAAATACTTTTGAAAGCTTAATAGTTATAAATGCTTTACAAATGGAAAATAAACTGTTATAAATGACAAAGCAATTGCTGACTCACTAGTCTAGCTAGCTAAAACCACACTTATCAACTTCAGTTAAGTTCCTAACATCTAAAATGGCCACAGAAGCCCTACTGCAAAGTCTATCAAATATAATTTTTAGTACAAACAATGTGCTAAATTTGAGCTCACTATTTGTTGTGCAGCAGTTTGTCTTGCTCTTTTACTATGTATAAATTAATATACTGTACTTACTACATAAAATGAATTTGGGGTTTAAACTTCAGCTGTACATTTACTTTTTCGGTAGAGGTTCTGCTGTACAGGCAAATGTAACAGGTCAACTTCCACTCCCCTTCTCTACTATAAAATAGGGCAATGTAAACTGTAAAACAATGATTTGTCGATCCATGCCATTTTTCTCACTGACCTTACCTTTAATTGCTCGTTGCAGCCTATCTTTCTTTTATCTTTGCCGTTTCAATGATAAAATTATTCACCATGCAGTCAAGCGTGCCCCTCGCCTTTGACATTTAGCAGGCTTTGTGAAAACAAAACAATAATCTATCAAGTAACCTTTTCCTCCTACCTAAAGAATGATAGTACATAAAAGCCACAGCTAGTAGCAACTAAATGTACTTATTTTGCTTGACTACACTACATATAAATGTAATTTACTGCAAAAAAAGCAGGCCAATTTTGCTTATTAACAGAAGAAAACTGTTATGCAACGGTAAACCCCTACATGATTAGAAGTAAAGGTTCCAAAAGAATTCTTCACGAAGAGCAGAGGTTCTACACAGAACTATGGACTTCTGAGGAACGATAAAAAAAAAAGCTTCAAGGGTTCTTTTGAAGCTAAGGGTTCCTGTAAGAACCATTTCAATGCAGAGAACCCTTTTTGGATTCCTCAAGGGCTGTTGAAAACATGGGTATTAGAAGCTCCTTACCATCAAATGTGTAGTCATGATTCAGTATTCACTCTAGAAATTTTACAAGGAGAGTATTGAGTACATTTTACTATTTTATTTAAAAAAAGAAGTTATTTAAGCATCTCATGACCTTCAGGTTGGGAGACAACCACTGTACCTGAGCTATGCAAATCTTGTTTGTCTCTCTGCTGCATTGCTGGACTGTCCAAAATGAGGCCAACATACTGAGGTACGAGGATTCCACCTGACACTAGCAATATACCAACACACAGCAAGCGCGGCATGGTTCAGGTGGTACACTGGCTGTCCACCAACCTGAAGGTTGTGGATTTGTACCTCACCCTTAAAGTAGCCTTTTTTTTGTTTTGTTTTTTAATAAACTCGTAAAATGTACTCCAAATTCAAAGTCTTTTTTTTTTATCAGCGCACTATGGGACTGAGTTAAGAGGCATTTGTCTGCAGAAGAACTTTTTTCTTGTGAAAATTTAGAATACAGTACAAATATAAATGTAGCAACAGAATATACTCTGTATATTAAATTTGTTCCTGCCGTTGTAACCCACCCTGGAGGGAGGACCTCGTCTCATTTATTCACTTTTGGAAATTGGGTAGTTGACCTTCTTGGGTGTGGGTGGCAGCAGTGGATCAGGAGGTTGTCCAGTAACCAGAAGGTCTCCTGTTCAATTCCTACTTTCTCCAAAAGTTATGTCATTGGGCAAGACATTTTACTGGTACACACATTGCCTCCAGTGCCATTTACACTGGTGTACCAATGGTGCGAATGTTTGCTGGTAGTTGTGTTGCCCAGGAGAAAAGCTGGATTTTAGTGTGTGCAGGACCTGAAACTGGCTGCCAGGTTGGTTGCCCTGTGAGAGTTGAATGATGGCTTTGCTACCGGTTATACGCTCCGCCCTCTTCAAAACAGGTGTGACATATCAGTGGTGATTACTACTATTCACATGTGAATTTGTATTACAAGCTGGACTGAAGTGAAATCTCAAGCTATCAGAAACCTCAAATTATCAAGGTAAGTTAAATCTACTATTTTATTTCAGCAAGTGTGATTCGAGGACCCTTATGGAGAAAGGTAGACTTTTTTTTGTTAGCATTTGTTTCTTTTTTGTAGACATGAGTTATAGAGGGTTTGGACAAAAACAAAGACGTGTACCACTCACTTCAACAAGAGGATTAGGGTGAGTATTAAACCTCCTTTTCCAGTAATTTATTTTTACTGAAAAGTATTTCAACGTTGTTGAAAGTAATTCATGTAAAAACCTTGTGGGGTTCGCTCACTTTCACCTGATTTTGTGCCAGTGGAGGCTCTTGTTATATGAGTTAGAGGACAGGCGTATTCAATCTGTTCCACTGTCACCATTAGGATGTGTTGATGAATTAATTAAATAAATAAATGGATACTCTGACTGCTCTCATTCGACCATGCACGGCTTTACTTTAGTTTTTATAGATGGCTTCATCTGGTGCAGTATGTATGCCTTGTATTGGTGCTACTAACTGTCTTTTTTTTTGTCCTCCCTTTCTATGTCGTGATTGCTGGAGATGATATAAATCCACCTGCTAAGGACACCCTGTACAGCTGTCATGTTGCTGATTCTACTGGACCCGTGTTCGTCTCTGTCCTGTCCTCCCTACGGGACCTACATAATAGCTTTTTCTTATCAATAATTGTTTGAAGATTTTTAATTAATGAAAACAAAATCCTCTTTAAAAATAGTTTGAATGTTTCTCAATCACAAGAATAATGATGAAGACAATAAAAATATTTTTGATCTGTAGAATACTCTGTGGTTCTTAATATAATATCCTTTATTTTTATATATATATATATATATATATATATATATATAAAACCCTTGAAACATAAAAGGGTTCTCAGTATAATTTACCTAGCAAAAGACTTCTTTGTGGAACTCACTATGAAGGTTCGAGATGAAACCCTTAAAATACAAAAGGGTTCTCAGTGGAACTTGCTGTGAAGGTTCTGGATGAAACCATTGAAACATCACAGGGTTCTCAGTGGAACTCCCTGTTTGAGATCTAGATGAAACCATTAAAGGCCTCTTTGTTTAACCTCTCATACAAGGTTCTAGGTGGAACCTTTCACAGATGGTTCTGGGTATAACCCATTATGTTATCGGTAGAACCCTTTTGAAGGGTTCCAGGTGAAACCTTCATAAACGGTTCTAACAAGAACCAAAAAAGGGTTCTCCTATGAGGACACGCTGGGGAACCTAAGAAGGTTCTAACAAGCACTTTTACTTCTAAGAGTGTAGCTTCAAGTGTGGCTTCAGTTACTGAGGTATCAAAAGTATTCATGTTCTTTACTTGAGCAAAAGTATATATATTGATGATTAAATAGACTTTTGTAGAAATTGAAATACCAACTCCAGCTTTTTAGTGAAGTTAAAGTGTACAAGTAATGGTTTGAAACCTATTTAAAGTATAAAAGTAAATAAATAAGTATAAATTTTAAAGTATTAGTACAACTAATGCAATGGGAAAACATTCCATTAAGGACAAAAGCTTGGGTCTGTCACGGTTTAGATGAGAGTTGAGTACCCAAATGCAGGGAAGCAGGCAAAACCAGGCAGGGATGCAGTTGAAAAATTAATTTATGATTTCATGTAACGAAAAGGCAACAAGGTCCTAGGATATAAAACAATTCAAAAAAACAACAAGGATCAAAAAAAAACAAACTTTGAAAACGAACAAAAATTTGGCAAGGTGCTTTGAATGAGACACAAATGGCAACGAGACATGACTGAGATGAAAGCTGGAAACTAAACACAAGACACACGTGCCTTATGGAGCTGAGGGAGCTCTCAAATGGGGGTACATAGAGGCACTTCAGGGGTACTCAAGATTTTAAAATATATTTAAAAAGCAGCATCCATGCAAAAATCCTTTAAAAATAATTATTACATTACATAAATATTTCAGAAAAATCTACGTTAATAAAACAAAATGTATATTCAGTCGGTTATTCAATTTCATTGTCTTATTAACCCAGTCTCCTCAAACCAGAATGGTTCGACCCAAACTGTCATGTCATCTAGGATCACCTGTCAGTCATTTGAAAATTTGATCTAAAATTAATGATTTCTTTTAAGAACAAATCTTTACTATGATTAATGGTGATGATAATTTTTATGTGCACAAATCTTTATTTGCAACTTTTTTATTTTATTTAGTTTTTTTTTGTCTTTTGATTTTGAAATAGTTCAAGAGAGACAAAATGAAGTTCCAAAGTTTAATAAATCGATGGCACCACACTCTATTTTAGCTGCATATATGCTTAAAAAAAAAAAAAGAAGTTTTAAATTCTTGAGTGTAAAACTAGAGACACTGTCAACAATGTCACTGCCCTCCTGCTGTTAGAGGGCCATTACTGGAGGGCATATGACAGTTGATGTTTGTTGATGACGCATGTTTGATAAATATGTATTTTTTTGTACATACACACGCTGTCAATTTCAGTCACATGAACACATTAAGCACCTGTTCTATGCGCTCTTTGATAAATGAGTCCCTAGGTAAATAATAGGAGAAAAGTACTCACAGAGTCTATTATTCATCACCAACTCAAATTGCTTCCTTGAATTCATGATGTCAAACTACAGAATACATTCATTTTCATGCATTTTTTAAAAACTCAATTGCTTCACAAACAACGAACTAGGTGATAATCAATTTGGGACAGTTCGTACTAATATGATGGATGTGATGCCGTATGAGGCAGTCAGTGTCATCAGAGGATGCTATGCTCACGTGTTTATTCTTAAGTGCACAAATAAAATGAAAAGGTCAACACCATCAGATGCCCTGTTTAGACACATCATGTTTTGATTTTTCAATGATTGTCTAAACATACTGACGTTCGCACACCATGAACAAACACATTTATGTTACATGTCCATTCATAGCGGTCAGGTGCATGCAGCGTTTATAACTTTTTTTCCTCAAGTGTAGCTGCAGACTCTGTGTCAAGCTCGTGCATGCAAGTACGTGCTCTCATAGACCTCCTTTTAGGCAGTTTAGAATTTAGTCTACTTTTTGTGACCAAATTGGCGATGCCTAATTTTCACAGATTAGGACGAACATGTGGCTTTGAGTAGTTTATATTACCTGTCCAGTGTTTCCCACACCATGTTAATACTTGGGCGGGCCACCCAAGTAAACTGGCCACCGCCCAAGTAGATTTCAAGAAAATTTAATACAAAATATATAAAATTTAATAAAATAAATAAATTTTATATATATATATATATATATATATATATATATATATATATATATATATATATATATATATATATATATATATATATATATATAAACATGAGGTTAAAGGAGACGCAAGTAGCAGGACTCCCCCCCGCACCTTAACCCGCAAACCCCCACTGGGGTCCACCCACTAAAGTAGATTTCAAATCTGTGGGAAACACTGCTGTCTGTATGTGTTTCTACCATGTTTGTATGTGAATATTTGTTATTTGAAAGATTTTCACTCCAGGAAGTCGATGCAAATTTCCTTTTAGCATGCCAATGGGATTTTACATTGAATTAGCACCGCCAATGTTTTTTAAATAAAGCATGTCTTGTATTTACATAATGAGTTTAATTCTTTTGTTGTGTGTCTAGTTTTACAGTATGCACCAATCGGGGGTAATTAAATAATGTAATATTACGGTCAGATGTTTTTCCGTTGCTGTTTGTAAACACAACATTCAAAACTGACGCTCGAGGAAGCAGACGACTGCAGCCAACCAGGAACGAGCGTGACACCAGTACACCAATCAGGAGTGGGGGTTTGTGCAGCCGGATTTGCTCCTAACACCACCGGGTAAACAGTGCAATAATCAGGAGCAGGGGTTCGTACAGCTACGTTTGCATATGCCACTGATAGTAACTAACCTCCGCAGCTTGACTGGAAGGAAAACGTTGAGTCTCCGCCCAGAAACGTCCAAACAAGCCAAAACAAATTCTTCAGACTATACCTTTAAATAGGATCAGATTTGTATAAATCTGGCAGTGTGGAAATATACAATAAACCACAAAGTATAATGCACATTACATTGCATGATCCATATAGACTAAAAAAGCTTCCTGTCATTAAAAAGACATAACGATGTGGTACTATCAGCACTTTGTTGAAAGTGAGGATATGTGTGTGAAGGTTATTCCTCTTATTCATAATATACCAACTATCAGCCCTTCATGGAAATGTGCAGTTAATGCTAAATGTCATGTTTATATTATAAGTGGAGATAGTTATCTCTTGTGTCATGGCATGATGGTTTTTATTCAACACCGGAGAGAAACACGGAGAAAAGGGGATGCGCTCCCCTCAAGATATATTTAGTTGTGAGTTTAATAGTGTGTGACCTGTCCCAATGTGACCTGCCATGTTTGGAGGGAATGTTTTAGACTGAAGAGCCTGCTCATATTCAGGTAGTATTTTTAGACTACAGGCTTTGTGGTGTCATTACGCAGCTATGCAAGCATAATAGCAGGACTTTTGAAAAGACACTTGTGATTTTGTAATTATTCATTCTATGACAGGCAGTCTTGTGTGCTTGATATTTTTGCATCCTTGCCCACATTTACATAACCTAAAACCAAACTATTAAGATAGTAAGCAGAAGACAATGGATTGATGGCTGGATGGTCGTTGTTGGTGGTTTGTGAGTCAGAGAAGTTTGACTAGACATAGTCGCCTTTACACATAGCTTGGGCTCTGGGACACAGCTGATATATGATCAGCTCATCAGCAAGCTCTGCATAAGCCTGATAACGATCCTGTTGATTGGAATCAGGTTGTGTTGGAAGATGGAAACATCCAAAACCTGCAGGACTCCGGCCCTCGAGGACCGAGATTGCCCACCTCTGCCCTAGGAGATGCACAGATGGACAGATATAAAAGGAATACAATACTGTGTAAAAGTTAAAGTCATCATTAGACTTGAGGTGTTATTTCCGTCAGTATTTTAATATGGTACACAAACACATGAAGCCTTTTTATAAAATTAACCAAAAATAAAAATATGTACACATTGTTTACAGTGTACAAAAAACTGTATGCAAAAAAAGGTAGCTGTTTTGTCATAAAGTGAGTCTATTATTTTCAATGAAGATACATTGAATTAATTATTAACTGATCAACAGAGAGGCAAATGACATAAAGTCAGATGATACATTTCGGTGCATATGTGACTTGAAGGAAAATATTACACAATGATTTCTAAATAAAATATGAAAGTAATATTAAAGTGTGAATATATATATTTTTTATTATTGTTAAAAACTATGCTTTTCACCATGCCTATGATCGAGTACTTATTTTTAAGTTTTATTTATTAATTTTAGTAATCTCTCAAATTTAAATCTTGATTTCCGTACTTTGTAGGTGTCTTTAGTTCTTTTGAGTTTTTTTTTGCTTTAAAATATTGTACTTTTAATTATGTAAAGCAGACCGAGTTTCCTTGTGTATGACATGCTATAGCTGCCTGCCTTAAATTTGTTTTAAATATCTCCACTTTCTGTTCATTACTCTCAAGTTAAATTAAATGATGCACCTTGACTGACATGTTTCATATTCACAATATTAAATCCATATAGAATTTTATATGATTGTTAGACTCTTGCTGTCTACACTCACGTCTCCAGCAGGTATCGTCCACACTTGCTCTCTCTACTCATCATGCTTCACCACGTTCCGTCACGTTATTTTCCTCAATGCTATTTGTAGTTGGCATATTTGGAACACTTGGCTGACAGAGGCACGTTCAACTGCAAGCATGGTCACAGTCGACGACACAGTGAAAACATGGAATGGATTTTTACTAATAAGGACGTTTTCGACATGATTAAGTGGAATGGATTGCATAATGACACACGAGTGTTGACGACCATACACTTGGCAGATTTATGATAATATTTATATAAATAATGAGGTTATGTGCCTGAATATTTAGTTAATTTCGCTTTCTGTATACTATATATTTAACGCTTTTGATCTTTTTTGTAAATTTATATATATATATATATATATATATATAGAGAGAGAGAGAGAGAGAGAGAGAGAAAGAGAGAGAGAGAGAGAGAGAGAGAAATCCACAACCAATTCATTTAACGAGGGCTTAAGAACATTTTAGGAAGGCTTGAGCCCCATATAATAGGTCTAACGACGCCAATGGTTCAAACATAAGTGTGTCCATACAGGCTCACAGAAACTCTAGTTCGCCAGTTCGATGATCGACTTTGTGGTCGTGTCATTGGATTTGAGTTTGCATGATACTTGGGTTAAGAGAGGGGCGGAGCTGTCAACCGATCCCCACCTGATGGTGTGTTGGTTCCGATGGTGGGGGAAAATGACTCGGCAGACCTATGGGGACGTCTAGCAGAATCCCCTGTCAGAAAGAGTTTCAACTCGCACCTCCAGCAAAACTTCACCTTGGTCCCGGAGGACATTGAGTCAGAGTGACCATGTTCTGTACCTCCATTGTTGAAGTGGCAGAGCTGTGCCCGTATGGTCTGTTGTGGCGGCAATTCCCGAACCCTTTGAAGTTCTATTGGATATAAGCAGTAGAAAATGGATGGATAGATGGATGATTCCAAGGGGTGCGTCGACAGGCATGATTTGTCACATCACAGTTTGAGAACCAATCCTGGACCTGTTTTAAGGGTGTGCTTAATGATGAGCTTTCAGCTTTAATAGCCTTCAAATAATATGTGATAAAGAAACATCAACTTTCACCCCAAGAGCATTAAGTCACTTTGAGGAAAAGGACATGATATACATGATGGATTGCCGATGAAGTGCTAGGAGACCTTTTTTTTCTCAACTTGGTGACAATGCTAATGTGGAATTACCTCATGTGTTCCCGGTGAGTGCTTTCAAATCTGATCATACAAAGGCTTTACAAGTTTGTACAATCCGGATTTATTTCCCCTTTATGTGTGGTCAAAATGCCATCAAAGTTGGCAGTTTCATGCAAGTCTTGGCAGTCTTATTTATGTACGTTAGCACCTTACCAGCTGCTAAATCGGCCATGGCCGCCGTGATTTATACCGTAAAAAGTCTTCTTTATGGCGTTGGTCAGTTATTAAATTCAACTGTGGAATATCTATTAAACCGTAGCAGCACAAATTAATGAATGTTATTTCCCCCACATTTTGCGTGTGGTAACAGTTAGCATCTGCTGATTTAGCCACCATGTACAAAGTGCAACATTGGCTACGCCTTGGTTCCTCTTTTGTTAGCCTGGAGAATGCTCAATCCTTTTTTCTTTTTCTTTTTGCCTCTTCTTGTTGTGGCAGCTGGTCCACAACAGCTGTCAATCATTGTTAAAGTGTGGCGTTTGCCGTTTACTCAAAGTGGCAGACGCGTTTTCTATGCTGCCAAAATGGTTGCGCTGACGGCCATTTTGGGACGTGTGACATTGTTTTGTGGAAAACACTACTTCACTTTTATATTTTTATGCAGGATCGTGAGTGGTCGGCGGCAACAATGAATACACAGAGACTGATATACTGTGCTAGAATAATCGTGCCTTTTATTCCCCACAAACAGCAATCAACACCTGGTCTGTGCTAGAATAATTGTACCTTTTATTCCCCGCAAACAGCAATATATATACACCTCACTTTGCTAGAATAATGGTGCCTTTTATTCCCCGCAAACAGCAATAAACACAACTCACTTTGCTAGAATAATGGTGCCTTTTATTACCCGCAAACAGCAATCAACACACTTCAACGCTAAGCAGCAGAATATGATCATCATCAGCGCTTACCTTGACACTAGACCGGAGAGCCCACGGTCTGGGTAGAACGAGCTGCAAAACGGCTGGGCAATGGTACGTATTCCACTGCTGACTCTGCCCGGACTCCGTCTTTTATTTGTTAACAAAAAGTTGTGAGCGTGAGAAACCGGGCTGTCCAAGCCCTCTCCCAGACACTCTCGAAAACATGTTTGCGAAGCAGGGAAGACTGTAGTATAAACAAGGTATTCACTCCCAGGCTGATTCCGCCCTTTATTTACAAATTGTTGGGCACCTGGATTCGTACAACAGTTCAGGACAACAACATATCCTTATATAAGAGGTTACATGAGGACATATCAAGCCATGGTTATTTCCCCTTCAGACGTCAACGTCAGGATCTCTGTGAGCACTTTTGCTTTTACAAAAGTAATTTTTGTTTTTTACACAAGTGATTTTACTTATACTCAAGTACAGAATGTGAGTCATTTCCTATCTCTGTTTATTTGTTACTTTGTTGCCAGTATCCACTTTTGGGTCCAGCTCCTGCCTCTCTCGGAACAAAGAGGTTATCCTGAAAGGTGCCTTTTGGCTTTCTGTACTAACTAAACACATGATATTGTAGAATTAACAATCCAAGAGAATTTTGGTATAACTCGAGCTCTATACTAACATATTGGATATATTCCAAAAGTCTGACATTGGATTTTTTGACATTGAATAAATCTTCTCCTAACTCACGTTGAAAAAAGTTACTCCGGATCAATTTCCTTGTCCTCCCCCGCAACTGCTCTGCTTTCACATTGGTTTGCCTTTGGCTTGGCCTATGGTGCATTTGCATGAGTTTCATCTTCAAAGTGCAGCTGTTGGCTGCCGTTACTTGGAAATATGAAGTAGGCAATTTTTCTTCAGCCCATCAGTCATGCATTTTATTCATATACCACCAACAATGTTCCTATATGTGAAAGCGTTATGTGTAGCATTCCAACAGAAATGAACATGTACTGTATTTGCAAAAACATCAGGTAAGCACAAATAAATAAAAACAGCAACAGTTCAGCTAATATATACAGTAGACACTCACATTTTGCGAAGTACAAAACAAAACAATTTGCTGAAAGTCACACCTATCTTGTGTTACGGTGTGGTGTCTGTCGGCGTGTGAAGTGGAGGACCCAAAATGCAGGGAGGCAGGAGAACCACAGCAGGAGTGCGGGCGAGACTGGCGTGCTTTTTTTTTTTTTTACATTAATTTACCTATTTGATAGAATTTATGAAGGTTTGAACATTGAGAATGTTTAATCAAGAGAGAAATGTGAGAAAATTTAAATGCCTCAAGGAGAAAAGTGTATAAACTGTGGTGAGGGGTTTTAGAGCCTTCAAACATTTATAATAAATGTAAAAGATAAAGCTAACTCCTTCACGGATTTAATTAATTTTTTGGAACCTAACCCCAGTGGAAAACAAGGGAACACTGTAAAAAAAAAAAATCTACCGGTAAGAATAAAAAATGAATAAACAGAAGCAAAAGATGGCCATTTGGTATTGCAGAATGGTCTTACTCACCCAAAGATTTTGAAGGGGGATTGTCAACTACAAATTCGGCAAATGTTGTCTTATGTAAAGAGGACAAAATATAATCAGTTTGGAGAAAAACTTTTAACTCTACCTTCTCTTGCTAGCACACGAGACACAACACATTTCCCACCTTATTAAAAGACAAGATCATGTTCTTCCCCAAAATGAATAAACAATAGTGAACTCGTCTTCATATCTGCAGATCATCATTATTATTTCGATTATCCTAGATGATATACCCTAAACTGGTCGCCAACCAATCACGGAGCACACATAGACAACCATTCACTCTCACATTCACACCTATGGACAATTTAGAGCAGTGGTGTCCAAACTCTGTCCTTGAGGAGTCCTGCAGGTTTTGGATGTTTCCCTTCTCCAACACACCTGAAGCTCATCAGCAAGCTCTGCATAAGACTAAAAACGATCCTGTTAATTGGAACGCAGGGAAACATTCAAAACTTGCAGGAATACCGCTCTTGAGGACCGAGTTTGGACACCACTGATTTAGAGTGTTCAATTAACTTACCATGTAGGTTTTCGGAATGTGGGAGCCGAATGCCGGAAAACCCACGCAGGCATGAGGAGTACATGCATATTCTGCACAGAAAGGACGGAGCCTGGATTGGAACCCACGACTTTATACACTGTATCAGGGATAGGCAACTTAAATGTCCAGCATAGTTTTTCATCAATACTACTGGGGACCACATAGGACCACATAACTCCTAACCAGATGTTTAACCAAAAAAAAGGTCATTTTAAATATGGCCAAAATACATGTAAAATATATGCTCTTAATAAACAGTATTTTATTGTTCATCATAATACATTTCTCAATTCATGTATAAAAGATCAACTATCCTAATCCGGCAACAAAGGGTTGGAAGCAAACCACAAAAAAACATACTGTAATTTTTCTTTCCAGTGAAGAGGGCTGGCACCACCCCTGTTTTTCATGGAAAACATAATAAACATAAATAAATGAATAACTTTTAAGGGAAACATTGCTCAAGGGGATTGTCTGGTTGCCCGTCCCAAATAATGTGCAGCAGATGACCCTCAGTTAAGTATTAAAAGAGCACATTCGATTTTAAGATAATTAAGAATGAGACCCGTTAAGGGTGAATCAACAAGCTACACAGGAATCAGCAAATTGCTTCTTCACAGCTGCTTAAACACAATTTCTTGACTCATTTGAATACGGACAAGAGAAGTGGCCTCAACAGAGTTACCTCACAGATTTTCCAGCAATATGTTCTCCAGTAATCAACATTGATTTATTGTCAGCGATTTTACATGATCAAACCTGCTTACATGGTACACACTTTGTTGTGAAATTAATGCAATATCTTGTTGGAAAATACACAAAAATGCAAGCAATAGATTGTAATAGAAGCTCTAAATAATGAAGACCGACCTATGGAACAGTAGCTGAACCGATCAATGAATAATCAGCAGCATTTTGGTGGGAATCAAAAAGTGATTATGAATGCCACACAAAATTTGCAGTAGACTGAGAGAGAGAGAGAGAGAGAGAGAGAGAGAGAGAGAGAGAGAGAGAGAGAGAGAGAGAGAGAGAGAGAGAGAGAGAGAGAGAGAGAGAGAGAGAGAGAGCTTCACAATGTAACACATTTTCAATGAGAGACAGGTCTGGACTGCAGGAAGGCCAGTCTAGTACTACACACTTACACTTTTGTAACAAATACACAATGTGGCGTGGCATTGTCTTGCTGAAATAAGCACAGACGTGCCTGAAAGAGACATAAGGCAGCATATGTTGTTCCAAAACCTGTATTTTTCTGGTTACTTCACAGATGTCCAAGTTAACCATTTCATGGGCACTAACACACCCACATACCATCACAGATGCTGGCTTTTGAACTTTGCTTTGAAAACAATCTGGACGGTTCTTTTTGGCCCAGAGGACACAATGTGTTTCCAAAAATAATTTTAAATATGGACTCGTCAAACCACAGCAACCTTTTTCCACTTTGCATCAGTCAATCTCAGGTGAGCTCAGATCCAGAAAAGCCAATGGCGATTTTGGGTGTTGTTATTTCGCTTTGAATGGTAGAGCTAGCTTGCGACAAACTGTGTTTTCAAACTGAAAAAGGTTTTCTGAAGTGTTTCTCAGCCACTTTGCAGTATCTTTTCTACATTTATGCAAATTTTTAATGTAGTACCACCCGAGTTCTCGATAGTCACGGGCATTCAATTAAATGTAGAGATTTGTCCGGATTCTCAAAATTATTTGCTGATATTATAGACTATTGATGACAAATTCCCAGAATTCTTAGCATTCCTCAACTTTCCCAGTCTTTTGTTGACTCTGTATCACCAAAAAAGAATGGTGAAGAATGGTGCTTTTTGGAATGTGTTGCAACAGTTTGAACATATATCTTATTAATTCTAACATAGGTTGCAAAGGATAAGCAAATTATTGTATTGTATTTTTATTGACATTTTACACAACGTCTCACGTCATTGGAATTTGAGGTTGTGTAACCCA
Source organism: Leptonotus elevatus (assembly GCF_054856555.1). Taxonomy (NCBI): domain Eukaryota; kingdom Metazoa; phylum Chordata; class Actinopteri; order Syngnathiformes; family Syngnathidae; genus Leptonotus; species Leptonotus elevatus. The sequence continues at coordinate 22,668,679 of NC_141243.1, forward strand.
GTGTTTCTCAACCTTTTTTGAACCACGGCACACTTTTTTCATCGAAAAAATCTCGAGGCACGCCACTCATAGAAAATGTCAATTAAAAAAATATATATAAACAAAAATTACTATAGCGTTTCATTTTTAATGTTTAAATTATATCTATTGTAAATCATTCAACAACAAGTTCATACAACTTGGAAAAGCACAAATAATTTCTTAAAGTCACAAGTGGAAATAGTCTAACAGGTGCATTATGTACGTTAAAATCTAACTATATAAAATAAATTGCCAATGCTAAGAAATATGCAGTGCTTAATTCTATCATGCCCAACATCACAGCTATAACTACTACTCAAAATCATCCGCTTCGACTTGATCTCTCTGAAAAACATACTTTTGTTCACTTTTAATAGAGAGTATGGAGATATATCTTCACTTTATAATTCTACACATTTATAGACATGTTTAACGATTGATTTGTCAGGAAACTGCCCAACTCGTTTGGTGTTAAATAACTGCGTACCATTTCTCACCCTAATTCGTTCGGTACTACCAACAGACCTTGACTCCATCGCCTCCTCAGTGTGATTTGCCACAGAGTGGAGATTCCTCTGCATTTTATGGCCAATTTTCGTTTCCGAAACAAGGAACAAAGCCGAGGGGAGAGTTGTCTCATCACCATGGCAATTATTTAATGCCAGTTTGCAACGGTTAATGTCGGCCGTAACTCACCAAACCACAACAGCCCCGTGCTTAGCGAACACATTTTTTCCCCCTCAACACACACATCCACACAATCTCACACAAACGTGGTCTCCCGGGCGGGAAGCGGGTTCGCGCCACCTGCGTTTACACAGTTGCCTTCACGGAAGGGAGAGAGAGAGAAAAAAAAGCAGAGTATGCCATCAAACGGACGCATCATCAGTTTACATTTTGCAATTGTTAGCAGCTTTTGTTCCTTGTAAATAAAATGTGTATCCCATTTATTAGTGATGGGAAAATGAAGCTTCATGAAGCACTTGTGATATTTTTTGACTCCTCTAGATGGCACTCTTGGTTGAAAGATGCAGTGGAAATGTAATCAATTTCCTTTGCACTAGCCTTTATATTTAAACCAAGAGCACCATCTAGGGGACTCAAAAAATATCACAAGTGCTTCATGAAGCTTCATTTTCCCATCACTACCATTTATCTGTGTCTGCGTTTTTGGGATCCACACACCTCATTCTTGATACAAACAGTCCTTTGTACATCAGTCAATCCTAAGCTTTTTTATTTTTATTTTTCATTTTTAAAACACCCGAAAACAGTGAAGGCTTAACGATAGTAGTCAGACTTTGTTAAACGTTGATGTTTGTGCAGTAAGTTTATGTTGTCCTGTGACTTGTATGACAGTGCTACTGTTTTAATGCAAAGCAAATTTCTAAGCCTGTATCTGCCAATAATGTTCATCCATCTAGCGAGCTGCATTAATTGTTTTTGCTGTAGGACCCAAAGTCATTACGGATGAGCTACCCTTCGGTGGACTTTGTTCAATACCACTAACATAGATCCAATTATCATACGCTTTCTGTCAATAGATGTGTGCAAGTGAAAACTTGAAATGCATTGATTGAATGGTTGAGCACCTATAATTAACACTTTCATTTGTCTTTGAAATAATTTGTTAGCAATTTCGCGGGGTTAATGCTGGTGAAGACATCAACAAAGGAAATGACTGTGAAGAGATGAAATGAAAGGCGAGTGCTTTTGACAAGGATTCTCAGGGAACATTGAATTTCTCTGCAGGAGAGACTACATTACAACTGAGAGACTGTATTACAACAACAATGTGTTTGTCTGTCATGTGGAACAAATGTCAATGAGCATGCAGAGCCCACCACTGCTTTATAACAAGTGTCGATACAACAGATAGGGAGAGAATGTGTGACATTTTTAAGCCATTCACCATGTGATATCAGTCTCTCTGTTCACATTGTAGCATAGGGTAGCGCACTGACTGTAGGGTTTTGTGCACAGTAACTGGAAATTTGAGTAATAGCAGGCAAATTGCATAGAATTGAATAATTAAATTGAATACCAAAATATTTCTGTGTCTAACTTTTTATTTCCTAATTCTTTGCATTGCAACTGTGATTATTTTGCAGGAAACAACACCAAGGGCCCTATTTACATGCCCTCTGCAATTCCAGTGTAAAACGCAGTCGAAGGCTGTTTTCTTACTTTTGATATTTACTTTACTAGAACAGATAGAATAGGGAGTTTTGTCCATTGTGCGCCGTTGTGGTGTGGAACACAGCTGACTCCTGGCCAATTGAAGCGGCTCATCTCATTTTCATTAAAATTAGGGCAGTGGAAGCACACACAGTGCCTGACAATGTGGAAGCAGAAATGGACTCGCTGGGGTTTATGCATGAGATTGGCGTGCGTTTATAAGTAAACTGCAAGATCTCTACTTGCGGATGATGTAATTAGCTGCACATGTAATGTGGGTAGTTGAAGATCCCCTTGCACTCCCCTTCATGCATCTGTGTCAACTCACTCACTATGTATTTAGGTCCACCATGTTGGTCAGGCATCTTCCCTTGCCTTCAGATACAATTCACCACCAGCTAGTGATCTAATCAGCCAAATTGTAGCTTCACTCTCAAATATTCCTTCATTGTATTTGTTTACATACCCATAATTACGCTGTGTTTCAATTGTCAGTAGTTTCCTAACAATAGTAATAAAAGTGGAAAGACTTGAAGTCAAACAGGTGCATGGGGAAGTGTGTCAAATAGTTTTGTATAAAGCAAAAAAACAACTCAAATTCTGTCACACAGTATAGCAAAAAAGAAAAGAAAAGAATAAATGAACAAAATAATTACTTAAACTTTAAACCGCTGCCACAAGAACCTCGAGTTAATTTGGTGAAAGCAGCTTTAGATAGAAGATACGAGCTATTCTCTCACACCTGCGTGTCAACATATTGAAACATTTGCTTTATCCCTTCACATAACTCCGCTGAAACCGAAAACACGGTCATTTGCATGCCACTCACCTGGCCACTCACCTGGCATGCAAATGACCGTGTTATCGGCATGGTTACTTCATCAACAACTCAATAGGTTGATTACTTGACTCTCATCTTCTCTGTAATCATTTCCACATTTTCAATGCCCTTTCATCATTGATGTGGAGAGTAGACTCTTCAATCAAGCTTCCTCTACCTGACCTCTTGTACTCAATTTTATTCAAGCTCCAACCTACGACCCAGAAGAGAAAAAATTCTATCACCATGCCTGGCAATAAATGAGGATCCTCGATGATGATGAGAGACCATATCAAATTTTTTGTTTTTAAATACCGGTAGTGTTAAAGGGGAAGGCAACATTTCTTGACAATAATATGTTATATGTGACCCCACTAGTCTAAACATGACATTATGATTAATATTACATTTTTGGAATATGAGTTATGCAACAAAATCCAGATGTTTTTATCCATCTCAGGGTGCGGTCATTTTGCCACTTGCTGTCAACTGAAGATGACATCACAGTTGCTCACCTGACCTGTTTTCTGAAGCTGAGCTGTGATTGGTTGTTGCCTAACACCTGAGCAACTGTGATGTCATTTTCACTCGACAGCGAGTGCAAAAATGGCCGCCTTCTGATATTGATAATAACTGCTGGATTTTACTGCTTAACTCATATCCCACTAATGCAATATTGACCAGAATACAGTATTTAGACTAGTGGGGCTGCATACAACATATTATTGCCAATAATTTTTTTGCGGGTTGACTTCCCCTTTAATCTTACCACTCGCTTTAATCACATTTAAACTTGTTATGACATGTTTTAAACACATTGTAAATGTATCTGGAAAAAAAATGTACAAAACACTCTCAACGTATTTCAGTGTCTGCGTCTTTAATTAGTGCGTGTGCATTTGTTTGAGACTCTAGCTCACAACAGATCTCTAAATACAGGGTGACCCCCCCCAAAAAAGGGAACTTTGTAACAATCCAATAAAAACAAGAGTGATGGAAGAAAAAATATTTTATTCATAGTAATTGAAACCTTAAAACATGCTATTTAAGATTTTTTTTTAGAATTGTCTTTCTTTTTTAAAATTTCGTTCTGTAAATGACATCCTCTTGTACGAATCCATTCAAATCTCCTGTTGAGATTCCTCATGGACCGCTGCAACATCTCAGCTGGGATTCCGTCATTGTTTGATTGTAAATGGCATGTTTTTTGTTTTTAAATGGCAAATTACATTACTCTTGGATTTATTGGATTGATTGTTAAAAAAAGAATCTCGTTTTTTTGAGTCACCCTGTAAAAAGCAAAGCATGATTGCTTGCTTTGCTGTTTGTTTGTCACTGCCCAACTGACACATACAAAAAGAGAAATTAACATTGTTTACTTAAACACCAAAATATTCAACTAAACCATAGAATTAACCCTGACACATTATGTGACAATGCAGTGTATGGGCTGATGCATATCATGTAGCAAAGGAGGCAAAGTAAATTCAAATACGATGACACGGCAAGAAAAGTAAATGGCGGTTTACTACCTTGCTAAAGGGTACTTTCACAGGAATGAGCGCGGTCACCAAGAGAAATCTTCCATTATATCACCTGAGCCATTTGATTCCTGTCATTTAATTTACTCGCTCAGCATATATTAATTACTCTCTAGGCGATTGGATGTTTTTTTAGAGTGCATTGATCCTATGCAATCTCTGTTGTGCGTGGGCCCACTTGATACCGAGTGCTCTTTTTTCGTGACCAGCACAAGTTTGGCGCGGGGCGCATCACATATCTATGCAGAGGCAGGTTATGGGGTTGGTAATTTTACAGAAAAAAGGCCAATATACACCATTGTGGGCGTGAACACAGTCGATGCCATTCCCTGCCAATCAAAGCGGCTCCTCTCATTCCCTTTAAAGGTCCGACGCATTTCTGTTGCAGTTGTAAACACAACATTATTAATAATAATATTAGTAATTAGTGGTTCTCTTATCAATCCTTTTTATTTGAAAAAAGGAAAATAAACAGATGGATCCACTTTGTATTATGTCTTAATTGAATCTGTAACAAGATACATGTTTGAAAGTAACATGACCTTATAAACCCAACAGTGAGGTCTTAAGAGGCCCACATTCTAGGACTCATTGGGGTGCCATGGGGTCCCCAGGGGAAAAAAAAATCCATCCATCCATTAACTACCGCTTAGCCAAGGTCGGGTAGCAGGGACAGCAGCTTCAACAAGGAAACCCAGACTTCCCTCCCCCCAGCCACTACATCCTACCTGAATATGTTTTGTGAAAAGACTAAATGATCCAAGTCGCCCGAGGCTCTGCCCATCCACCTGACCGGGGGACTGGAGGAAAACAAAACAGTGCTACTCCCTCAAGGTGTGAAAGTGCAGCAAAACAATCTACCTTAGTGCCTAAATTAGTCACACTGATCGAAAGGTTTAATCAGGTTTGGGTCAGAGTACCTTTAAACTTGTGTCTAATTTATTCAATTTTGTAGAAAATTGCATGGAATCATTAGCTAAATGGTTGTGCTATTGGAAGTATGCTGCTGCTGTGAGCATCACTACCAGTACTGTATTAAATAAGTATTTAGGGTTATTTTTATCAAGACAAATTGTACAGGATAAGACAGGGTGAAATAATTAGATTTGGCTCACAAGAGCTTTTTTGTAGTTCAATAAACCATCACCCCATACCTAATGGAAGACCTGAAGTTTTGTCCCAAGCCATGTGCTTTCTATAGGATTGCTTTAAGTGCTCAGATCTCATCTCATCTCCCTGCTAAGAGGGTAAGAACGGTAGTTCACATACTGTTTATTAAATTCACTATGATTAATAACAGTAAACATCATTAAAGAGATTAAACAGTTTGAAGGTTTTGTATCACGATTATCAGTGTTGCCCAAAAAGGCAACATGGGTCACCCTTCCTATGAGCTCACCAAAGGGGTCAGGTGCAGATTGAGCTGGGGGTTGGCCGAAGCCAGGGACCTAGGTGGTCTGATCCTTAGCTAGAGAAGCTCCAGGGACAAGGAAAGTCACCTCTCTGGCAGGGGAGGAGTCCGAGCTGGTGTGTGAGGTCGAGACGTTTAGACTTCTTGTAGTTGGGCTTGCTTCCACAAACACCTAAGACTCTGATACCAGTCCTCTTGAGAGGTGTTGGACTCGCTCCCACTCTGGAGTTGAGTTGCTCACGGTGAGAGCTGTCAATCAGGCTTGCTCTGCACCTGTACAATCTGGGTTCACCCGGTGGATGAGAGAGCAGCCTCCCTTTACCTTCGACTGGGGGGACAGGTCATTGCTCATGTGAGCACTGAAGTCTCCCAGTAAAACTCCGGCGGGAGTGTCCTTCAGCACCCACTCCAAGAACTTCAAAAAGTGTGGGTAGCTTGAATTGCTGTTTGGTGCATCAGCACCGGCTGTTCATGAGTGGGGGAAGAATAAAATGGTTAACACAACAGGCGGATCACTGCAGCGTCTGGACTAATTTAAGGGTTGAAACCAGGTTTGGGAAAAAAAAATTACAAAATGGATAGATGGATTATACACACAGTCACACTCAGTCACTATAATTTGTCTTGTGCTATTCAACTCAGTTGTTGAAATATTTGGTGCATGGATGGATAGATAGATAGATAGATAGATAGATAGATAGATAGATAGATAGATAGATAGATAGATAGATAGACAGACAGACAGACAGACAGACAGACAGACAGACAGATTATTACAGAGACTTGATCCTTTTCTGTTGGTGAGCAACTACACGTGTGAATCATGTAAAATACTTAATTTAATCATAATTGGAAAGTGCTACTACACTGAACAGATATGTCTGCTTTGCACATTTGGCTTCAAATCAGAACTCATCAAATAGGACAAATCTAATGTGATGGTGATTGGGGGGAGGCGGATCCAACGTGCTCGGGGCTTGTTACTCTGCTGCTTTGCTGGGTGCACAACAACAGGTCAGACGAAATATAAACATGTGTAGCAGCCTGCAGACATACTTTTTTTTGCTGTCTAGTCTGACACATTACTACATCAATGAAATCTCTCTCTCTCTCTCTCTCTCTCTTTCTCTCTCTCTCGCTCTGTCTTAAATGCAGAAATAAAATTGACAATTCAAGCAGGATTTCAATTAAGGCAGGTCTTTTGGAGGGACATTAACGATAGGGATGGCGATATACTTTGGGTTGTATAATGAAAACTGATTGATGGGACAATAACTTGGAAGCACCACCAATCTTGTGAACAGCATGTCTTTGGAAAGCGATGAGACAGTGATATGTGGCACACAAGATGGCATTTTAAGAGGTGGTTCTTAAGAGCATCTAATACCCAGAAATGTACCCCATGTTTACTCCCCACCTCATTATACACTAAAGACACTCAAACACACTCACAATGAGGAAACAGCAGAAAGTTAAGCACATGACTAGTAGCATGCTAGCGTAACAATTTAATACAAGAACCACCATCCAAGTCATGTTATTGTCTCAATATGGATTATTTTTTTTTATCTTAGAGTATCATGACAAGGGAGTGCTTTACTAAAGTCAAAGGAATACAATGTATAAAAAAATACAATATTTAGATGGTATTAGCTGTGAATAAAAAAAAAAGCTTTTAATTATATACATGGCTAGTAATATGCTGTATATAATGTTTTTTTATTAAACAGCTTTACAATGGAGGGTAAAATGTATGTTGTGGTCTATGGTTGTATTAGTATTCAAAATAAGATACAGTACAAAAGTATCTGTTACCAAATAATTCAGTAACACAGCATGTGCCTTATTATTGTTTGCATAATGATTTTCCATAAATTCAAAATGCAGTGTTTCCCACACCATGTTAATACTTGGGCGGGCCACCCAAGGAGATTGGCCACCAGCAAATAAAAATAAATAAATAAATAAATAATTTTAAACAAAAACAAAAACAAAAATGTGTCGCGACAAGATATACCACATGTAACGTTAGTTCGTCGTCGCTCGTGGAGCGAGGACCCACCTCCCGTCCAACCCCCCTCCTATCCCCACCCATGTCCACCCACCCAAGTAGATTTCAAATCTGTGGGAAACACTGAAATTAGATATGAGTAAAGTGAAAATCCAGTTTATTTTGGTCAAGCTTTATGCTGGAAGTGTTCACTATTTGTGGTCTCACCATATTAATAACGGATTCAGCAGTGCCCCTGAGTGTGTGGCACTTTGTCTTCCTGACATTTAGCTGTGTCCTCTATTAGCCCCTCCATTTCTCCAGGGAATCCACTCACTTAATAATCATGACTAGGCACACTCCACAAATCAACACCCAAAGCTCTGCCAGTAGAGTTTTCAGACTCAAACAAGTTGTTTCTATTGTTACACTCTGTCCATCAGAATGAAAGAACAACAGGAGACAAAGGGGATGGGAAAATATGGACTTGGAGATGAGGTGAGACCGTTTTATTGAGCGCAAGTTTTATACTATGCAGGGAAGGCATTGCCACTAAATACTGCTAAGCAGATAGTGCCGCTATTTGTTATTTGCGGCAATTATTTGTGGCGCTAAGCAGCCTATATTTATATTCCTCATACTTATTATGGCTGATATTCTAACAGGGTCGCACCAGCTACCTCAAGTCCCAGGCAGCCACTGAGACAATTAACTGAGTGTAACAAAATTCATTTTCCGAGGTGGGCATTTCTGTCTTTTATGTCTTCCCGTCGTTGACGGATGCCCTATGCTCTATGATGCAAATCCTCGAAAAAAATACACTCTGCTCTGCTTCTGCTTATTTATTAACAATTAGTTCCTAAGGTTGTAATAATATCCAAACATCACGATACGATAAATTACACAATGAAAATCTCACAATACGATTATTTATCACAGTATTGACAGGGCGGTTGGCTATTAAAAAAAAAAAAAAGAAGCTCACGATACTGTATAAAAACTCATGGAAAAATTACATATTGGAAAAACAAGATCCATATTGTGTTTTGGACTTAATTACATGACAAAGAAATAGGCTTGGCAATATCATGTCATGTGCTCCTATTGGCTCACCGGTGCAAATCATCATGGTCTATGTTGTTCACAACACTGTGTACAGCTGAATCAGGCAAAATATATTGTTTTTTTAATGGATATGTTTTAAAATATTTGCTTGTATGACTGAATTATTGGAGTGATAGCTGCCAAAGTGGTCAAAACATGCCTAATTAAAATTAAACTGCACTAATAAATTAACCACCAAATTGTGCTAGAACTGCACAATGGAATACAACCTCACCTTTTTAACAGATGTGCTGCTTTAATATTGTGACATGACGACGACGATATTGTGGCAATATTGATATTGTGATATCGCGATATTGCCCTCATCGTTACTTACACAGTAAATTTGACTCTATTTAAAGTGGGACAAAATAGTCTTAGTTTTAGAGTAGGCTAATTACACTTGGAAGAGAGTAAAATGAATAACTGAAAAAAAAGTCACTCAAGGGTTGAGGAACAAACTCACAACCTTCAGCTTGGAAGACTGTCACAGCTCTGACCCTCCTACTGTTTGCTTATCTCCAAGAGACCAAAAACATTGTTTTTGGACAATGTTGACTGGTCTCTTGGAGGTAAGAAGATTCCAGCTGATATGAGCGATATACTAACACACAGCAGCAGCTGCGTAGCTCAGGGAGTAGATCGGCTGTCTCCCGAGCTGAGAGTGTGAATGTGTGAGCGCAAGAATAATGTATCCATTGTGAAGCGTCTTTGAGTGTCCAAAAAAGCGCTTTATAAATCTGATCTATTATCATTAATAGAACAAATAATGAAATTAAAATGCAATTTGATTACCTTCCGTACAGCTAAAAGTTGATACTGCAAGAACATATTGACAAATAATTTGACATAGCATGTCCGCTTGGAGGGAGAGAGAGAGTAAGAGAGATGGGGGTTCAACTTTTTCACGCCGTCATCCCAGGTCTGCTCTAAAAGGGGTTGGTCCACTGATGCTAACAATCAGGGGAGCCGATATAGACCCTCCAATCAAGTCTTATCACCACAAAAAGGAAATAAGTAAGTAAGTAAGTAAGTAAATAAATAAATAAATAAATAATCTATCCAGACCTTAGAGCAGACTTTGATACAGTCATTTTTTTTCTTGACTCATAACGTGGGCCTGCTAGGCTGCTTATTGGATACATCGCTGGTCAAGAGCATATCTGCAGAAATTGAGCTTGTGTCCCCACTGGCTATACTACTTACCATGGGATTTTTCACACATCATTGTCTTAGCGGGTACTGCGCAGGTGAACGCAACCACACCGCCGCGTCTATGATGCAGTCATGACACTCCGAGGCCCTCATCCTGGTATCGGGGGACTTTAGTCGTGCCTCTCTCTGGCACAATAGCATACTGGCCCTTATGTATGCTAATGGCGTATATGCATGCACGTACGATCCCCTTCTTGGCCATTCTGATCACAACCACTGTGCAACCAATACCCAGTGCATATGAAAAAGTTGCCAGCCTGCCAGGTTTTGATATATAAAGAAAATAATGTACTATCATTTATAATTTCAAAAGTTTTTGATTGTACCATCAATGTGGCTGACAGTATAACCTGTAGCCTTTAAATTGTTCAAGTGAAAATGTTTTCTTTTGTTTAGGGATACTTTAATGATCACAACTACATCATTATAAAATTACAGTTACTATTCAAAATAGTTTCTACTTTTATACTGTCTTGGCCGCCCCACCCACACGGGGGAAGGCTCAGCCTAACCCATGTGAAAATGTGTGACCTGATGGTCTTAACTGGTTGGATAAGTGTGCCAGAGTGCAGGTAGATAGAAAGGCGCCAAACCAGGACAGGTAACAGCGACACAACAGCCTTGCTCAAGTCACCTATCTAGTCATTCAGCGGCCTAATCTAATGTTTGGTACATCTGGACTATGTACAGTAAGCCATCTTCCCAACCCCAAAGCCATGGTGCCATGTCAACATTGCTTGTGCAAAAGCATTCCTTGCAGTAGGTGGCCGCTGCCTACTTAGTGATTATATCCTCACTGCTTAGACTGCTGGTCACAGTGCCGTAAATAATAATAGCCATTAAGGATGTGTGACACAACATGAAGGATTCAAACGTTTCCTCCTCTTACTTTAATCCCCATCATCATTTTTCTCCCTTCTCTCTTGTAGACCTCACTTCTGTCCTGTTTCCGACTGTATTGCTTCCTGACTTCCCTTATGCAATGTTTAAATCCTTGGAACCAAATAGGTATTTATGTACCTTTCCAAATATTCCCTACCCTTATGTTTGTCTGCTTTATACTGGATCACTGTTATATGTGGTTTCACAGGGTTCAATTTTGGGGCCCCTACTGTTTTCAGTGGTTGCTGAAACTGCGTGAAACCACAATTTAGGCATGCTCAGCACCCGCTGTGGGCCAAAAGAAATGATAGGAGGCAAAAAGTTTGCTGCAGACCAAAACTGGGACTGGTTGTTGGAGAGATTCCCGGTTTTGATTTTCACACCTTATGTATAGCCTCCAAGCCTCTGACATCTCTAATCATCAGCAGATCACTTAAATGCACAAATGCATGTGTATTTTTGAGAATCACAAACTGGAATACGACCGACGACTATGTCACAATCAGGTTTGGGAGGGTTACTTTTAAAATGTAATCCGTTACAGTTACAAGTTACCTGCTAAAAAATGTAGTTAGTAACGTAATCCAAGTACCATAATATTAAAGTAATGTAACTAGATTACTTTTGGATTACTCCAATGTTGAGTATGCTCATGAAGACAAAATAAAAATAAATATCACCACAATATATATTCTATACAATGTGCCCCTGCTATTTGCGGGTGATAGGGACCCGGGCAGCCTACAAATAGCAAACATCGTTGTGTAATTAAAAAGCATGTAGGCTATTGATTGATTGATTGATTGATTGAAGGCCATATACTGTTTTTGAACTGTCACTGAAAGCAGCCGCACCTCACAATTTGATAGACAGATAGATAGATAGATCCAATGAGGATGATGATGTGTGACATCAAGTGCAAAATGAACTTTTATCCCAGTCACAAGTTTAGCCGTGTATATGTTGTGCATGATGTTTAAATAGTGAATTGGTGGGAGGAAGATTTGTTTGGAAGGTGTAACTCACATTATGGTTGTAGGCTAGCGGGATAGCTAGCAAGAAGCTACAGCGCGTAGCATGCCGCTGGTCTCTTAGCTCAAACTTTCGCTCCGAGTAAGTTCCAGTGAATACCGGTCGCCATTTCCTCTTCCCGTCTGTGAAGCTTTTTCAAACTGCCCGCGTGTGGAGTACACGACTACTCAGTTCGTTCGTTCCCACCTCCCCGACATGCAGCAACGGTCCCACTCGCGCGGACATGCATGCGCTCTCTCTCTCTCTCTCTTTCTGTCGCTCTCTCTCTCTCTCGGCCTCTTTCGCACTCTCTGTCATCGTAGAAATTGTAATCCCTCGAAGTAATCCCCATGTTTTTTCCTGTAACTGTAATGGAATACAGTTAAAAAAAAGTTTTTTATCTGATTACGTAACGGTGGTACATGTATTCCGTTTCTCCCCAAGCATGGTCACAATTAATAACCCTTAAATGTAAACATTTTGGACATGCGCAAAATTTCTGGGTCAAAAACAAGTCAAATTGGGTGAAGTATCTTAACCGATGCTAGATCCAAAAGAGACCAAGCCAATGGTGGGTTATGTATACCCAGCACATTGGGTTGAGGACTTTGATCCAAAAGGAGGTAAAAACTATCCATCGGACAATTTGGGTTACTTTTAACCGAGCAATTTAAGAGTGTAGATATGGATCCGTCAGAATTGCAAACTTGAACATTATGTAATAAAATAAGTATTTATCCACATTTCCAAATATTCCCTTACACATTGTCTATCTTTGTCCACCTTTTACCGTGAGTTGTAAGAGAGTGTAAGAGAGTCTCAGTTGAGCACTGGAGACTTCCCGCCAACGTCCCTTTGTGTTGAAAACAATTGCCACTTGTGATTTTGATGTTGCCATAACAATCTCAATATGTGGACAGCTGTGTGGACGGCAAGAGGTCTTTCTAAAAAAGGACTGGCAAATAATTCCTACTAAGCTCTACTGTTACGCCTCTGATGTGCCAGAGGAAGCGGTAGGGAGTTTGTTTTGTTGATACCTGAGTGTAGGAAATAAAAACATAATAGCACCCACACATGTCCTACATTATAATTCACGTTGACAGGCAGCTTGTTTGTAGTATAATATGTGTGTGTCTGATGGGCTTTCAGCAGTTGAAAAGCTCTCTCTCTCTCTCTGTACACACATAGAGACACGCACGCACACACAGTCCCTCTCATCTCTATGCACCTGCGCAGGTCAGACTTGAAAAAGGAACAAGTTTGAACCAATGTGTGAAGTTCATCAACAAAGTAAAAATCACAAGTCTTTCCCACTGTGGTCTGGCTACAGAAGCTGTCCAGCTTTAGATGCTTTTTGTGATTGATGTTCTCCTATTGGAGAAACACAAACAGCGTAAAAATAAGACAATGCAAGCACAATTTCGTAACTGTGAATGTAAACTGTATTAATTTAAAATAGTTGAGGACATTAACACATTTACACCCTGATATTTTGGCACAGAGCACATAAAACAGCCACTGCACAGTAAACAGCAGATAACAGTGGAGGCAGGAACAGATACAAAGCGCATTTCAAAACATTGCTAATCATACAGAATATAATATTATATTCAATTTCAGAATATAATATTTCAATTTCAAACAACAACAAATGTTGGCTATTACAATACAAAGGAACCATGAGAGTTACTTGCTACATTGCTTTGATGACAAAAAGCATGACAGTAACCATCAATACACAGTTGCAGTATAACTCAACATGCATGGCTGCGTCTGATCAGTGTCGAACGGCAAACAATCTTTACTCAGCTTTACTGCTCTGACACATGTACAGTACATTCCACTGAATAGAGTCACCACAAAATGTATGGTTTGGCGCAAATGTGTGAACTTGCAGATTTAAGGATATGACAAGGACACTTGTCGAAGATGATAAATATGGATGTTCAGTACCACTTTTTTTCAGAACGATATCAGTCCTCTTGAATAGTCACCAATACCGATACCAAATACCGATACAACTAGTACTTTTGATACATAAAACTTCCTCCAAAAAACAATGACAGATAATAAAAAAAAGACTTATATACAATTGTGCTCATAAGTTAACATACCATGAGTAAACTTATAAGCACAACATTCACCACTAGTTGGTAGACATACATTTGTGCTCCTAAGCTTATAAGCACAACTGTATCCCAATGTGGCATTTTTTCTTAAAATTGCCTGAAATTAATGGCAATTTTCTATACTTCAAATTTTTAGTTCCTGATTGTAAAACGGCCGCAGCGAGTACCGATGCCTTGACATAAGGCCGGGTTTCGACCTAATACAATACCTGATATCGGTACTCGCCCATCTCTAGTAGATTCAGCGACCGTCATAAAATGGCTTCAACTGAAAATGATTATATTTATTGTACAAAGTAAATACTGTTACTAAGCCAAAATACTACCTCTCAGAACGTTGTATATTTCAAATGCTCTTTCAATTATGGATATGGGAGAATAGAAATGATGTATTTCCAAGTGCTTATATGGAAAGTATGCATTATTACCCCACATAATTGTTGATTTTCCTGTCAGTGTTCCATACACTTTGGATGAGTTATTCATTGCAAAACATATTTCTATTTCAAATATCAGTGTTAGTTCTCTTTACAGCGCATGAGCAACATTTCACATTTAAAGTAGCTCCAGTTAAAGAAGTGAACGCTAGAAATGAATAATTTTGTACAACTAGGTTGGATAACTGGAGTGTCTTCATTGGCGCACATCCACATCGCCAATAAATTGGATAATTATTTAGATTATTTCCAATCCTTGACTTACCTCTTTATACACAGCTGTATGTTACATTTGCTCACTTCTTGATTTCTTACTTTTGGACTTTTTATCCTGCTAATGAAATTTTTAGCATAAAATACACGTTTTGAGGAATGCTAGACCCAATTGTGCACACACACACTACCTTGGAGAATGCTACCAAGTCACCGTGTGCCTGCGTGTACATATCTACGTGTGCTCTCCCCACTCCTGGGCTTAATTAGCATGATTGGATGGCGAGCGATTGGATAGAAAGACAGGAAGTTATGACGCTGATGAGACCACACACCCCGCTGTGTAGCCAGCCTGGCGCCTCTCCGTAACAAACAACGACCTTTAGTCTGCAGTGTGTGTTGGAGAAGAGACAGCCAACCACAGACTCATTTCGGCAGCACTCACCAACAAAGTTGATTAAACATTCATTAAAAGCCCAGCATCTTCACCTGCATCACTTGACATGGCCATATGATAGCAGAACTACATGTTTTCGTGTTTGTTTCCCCCACACAAAGCTAGACAACAAATAAATGAAACACAATAAATTACAAAGTATATGGTTAATGTTTGTTTGTGTTCATTTTCTCATTTTCAACTGGACTGAAATTGACAACAATTCAGAGCTATTTCATCGAGTTCACCTGAATTTTGCAAAGCACATTAAATTATGCATTTAAATGGATAGAAATCATGTTGAAAATATTATTCACAATTGAATAAAATTGTTTTTTACCATGTACCCAGACGACACCCTGTAATATGGACAGACTTGCAGTACAGTATATTGAATTAGGCCGAATGTGCCCCTAAAATTTAATTTGGTCGGGTGTGTTAAGATTCAAATGTAACTTTATCATTTAAACTTGTACTGACTGAATTCAGCAGATCAAATTTGTTGGGTAACATTCCCGACTTATAACAGTGATCAGAAACATTGAGCATTTTCATTCTGTATAAAATACAGGGGTGTCAGGCAATTTCTTTTTTAAAATCATAATAAATCACATGACTTCAATAGTTAACTTGCGATTAATCACACATTTTATATCTGTTCTAAATGTACAATAAAATATATTTCTCTACATTTTTATACTCTTTTTTTTCTTCTTTCTTCTCTATGTGGGTGAGAATGTGCGTGTGTGCGTGCGTGAGTGTGTATTCATTAGTTCACCTAAAACCTATTAAAAATCCCATACCGTTCAACTAAACCGAATACTTCAGAATCCAGCTAGTCGTGAGGTTGTCAGGAGACCCGAGGAAGGATCAAAGAAAAGAAAGGAAAGTGAAATACAGCACCGACCAGACATTACCTACTACCCACCGGGTTACCAACCAGAGTCTTTCACCAACCCCAAAAACATCTAAATTCCAACAAATTAGGGAGACCTCAAGAGACCAAAGGAGAGACTGAGGAAAGGAAGGAAGGATAGATGAAGCAGAGTGAGATCCACAGACATCAGCTTCCACCGATTCAACGACCAGAGGAAGAAGCAGATTGTGTTTGAGTTTCGATAGATGCTGGTGTGGTGGATCTGGCATGCATGAAAACCTCCACCAAAGAGGGGAGCTGTCGACCCCTGCCAGGACAGAGCAAGTGCAACACCTCAGGGCCCTCCAGGCCACGGCAGCGCCAAGGGACAACCCCCGGGCCCCGTTTTTATACTCTAACATAAAAGTGAAAAAAATATTAAACTAATAGAAATATCATTTAATCATTGATACAGTAATTTCATAATAAATCATAAAATTAAGTTAAAATTAAAAAGATGTACTGTACTGTAAAAAACAAGTGTTATTGATTTGTGTTGGTTATTTTTCTGCCACTAGATGGCACAATTGCATTTGTAAGACGTTGGTGACAGCTCAGTGCATTTTTTCTTTTTATACTAGGAGCTATCTAATCTTTAACATGAAGTAACTTGTGAAATTCTGCACATTTTTAAAATAGTAAAATACAGCTAGACCCCAGTCTCCACAAATATATGCATTATTATTAAATTTATTACTGCTAAATTTTGACATGGACGTATCTGCTGCGTTGCGACTGGAATTTCCCCAGTACAGGCTTTCCAAGTAAGGGGTTGTCATTAATCGCGCGTAAATGTTTTTGGTGGCATTAAAGAAATTTTAACGCACACTAATTTTGACACCCCTACTAAAATAATAAATACAATCTTAAGAGTACTTATACAGTGTAATCTTTCTTTTAGAGAACAAGCAGGATCAGAACCAATCAAAGAGTGAGCGTCATTAACATGAATGGAATCTGTTTTGCCACTTTGAACAATGATGCTCAATTTAGAGCCAAGAAGCCACTTGGTCCCACCATCTGCATAACAATCAACAAGCAAACAAATCTTATATTTAAGTGCTCATTTGAATGCAACATCACATGCAGGCAGGCAGGAGCATTAGAAAGGAGGCATCAAGAGGCAGGTTGGATTCAGAGTCCAAACAGATAACTCTAATTACAACAACTGTTACGCTTTTGTTCTCCCAGATCATTCTGTTTGGACTTTGCTTGCCAATCCGGTCATGTAAATGATGCTTAAATATTGTTTCTCAGCCTGATGGACTTCTTCCAACCAAATTAAATCTGGATTGAATAAATTACTGGCTACAGCCATGCTTAAACAGGAAAGTTCAAGGGGTACAAATACACTCCAGTGTGCGAGGACTATGATTATTGTGTATGTATTTAGTGTATTTGTATTTTTATAGCAATTTCTGCACAGCATTCACAAGTGGATTATTAAACATGAACTACACAGCAGAGCAGGTGAAGGAATTAGAATTTGGTAATTTTTAATATGCTCACAGATAGCTAGGGATATTCTAGATACAACTAAAAAGCTCTATAACATTGAAAGGTAAACTTAAACTGACTTTCTTTGAACTTTTAATGCACATGGGCAACTGTTCAATGGTTCAGTCATTTTTGCACAGCTTGCTGGTCTCTAACAGGGCTCTGAAAATGGCAATATTCACAAAGGGTGTTTGACAATACATTTCCTGGTTCAATTAGACCTCACATGGCCTCTTCATTATGACATCATTCCATGATGTCACCTGACAATTGGTCAACAGTCCTGGCCATTGCGAGGCTTCAGACAGGATGTTCTCAGAGGGGTGTGGCTTCTAAGCCAGGATGTGTGATCTGGGTAGACAGGAGAGGCAGAGCCTCCCTGTCTCCTCCGCTGCACACGAAGAGTAAAAAAAAGAAGAGAAAAAACCCCTATGATTACATTATATTATTTTCATTTATTTTTTTGACACAAATTGGTGTGTTAGAAACATCAGACATGCAATTATGATAACAGAAATGTGGCTATTTTTTACTTTACAATTGGAAACTTTCATAAGGTTGGGGAATCCCGGTCCAGAAAGTAAAAACCCTGGAACAAAACTTCTACTCTACAGGTGGAGCTTGTTTACTTGCCAGTGGATCTAGATTCCACTACCCTGTTCATAATATACTAAATATAAAAGGTAAGACCAAATGCTTAAAAAGCAAAGCATCAACAACAAACTTTACCTTATATCAAATATTCTTTTGTTTTTCTTGTTATCACATTATCGAACAGTGTTGAATTGATTGAAACAAAAGCTTTGAAAACAAATGTTTCAATTAAGGTCAAAATTGAAATATATGCTAATCTTCTATTTCGGGTTCATAATTTTATATCTGACTCCAGAAGTGTCAGTGCCTTACCAGTCAAGAACCTCACAGTGTCATCAGCAAGTTGCAAAGGAGACAAGACGAGTCACAGAAAGGCATGCAAGTGGGTGACCTTGGAAATGCATTGTTTGATTCATGGATTCATGAATGAACTTAAGGACGATTCATCAAAAATCTGTCATGAATTTCGCTGTTCAGCTACTTGTTAAAGAGCAAGTTGTTATGAAACATTGAACAATTGGGACATTCAAAAATGTTTAAAAATGTCAAATTAAATCAAATGGTGTAGAGTGAGGATCATGCTGTAATTTCACCCAAAAGCCACATATACCAAACTTTTTGTATGTTGTGTATATACTGGGAGAATGGTTAAAGTTTTGATGAGGGTTATGTTTGCAAATACTTGACCTAAGACGGCAGGTCTTATTACGGTGCACTCACACTGGGCAATCAACAAAGTGTTTGGGCACACTTGATGTCTAAAGTCCTTCAGTGGAATGAATCCACACGAAGGCGTCCAACTTGTATTGCAATCCTTCCTGCCATCAGTTAGTGGTAACTGCCACCTTGCATAAAATAGGCCTACTCAAAATAGACCACACAATCAACGCCCATGCTTGCACATGTTTGATTGAGCACAAGTAGATGTGTAATTTATGGGAACTATATGAGGTGCAAGGTAAATGTTAAGTTTAATGTTACTTATTTTTTCAGGGTGGACATTAACTAGCAATCATTAAACTTGTTGTGTATTCTATAATACCTTCAAACAAGAGCTTTGGACATGGCACTAAAAAAAATAATCAAAGAGGAAGACAAAAAGAACGTTTGTTGTGTAACGTGCTGCGCATATTGAACACTAGATTCTAAAATCTACATCTGTTTGAAAATGCTCAAATAAACAAAAATACTCGGGTATTCATATTTTCAAATATGTTAAACATTTTGGAGCACCCTGTATATGGTGAACCCTTGTTCATTACATCCACATGGTGATAATGCACAAAATACTGTTACAATAGTATCATAATATACTGTATAGTAAGCATGTAAAAAACAAACAAAAAAACGTTATGCTGAATACCATTTAACTTGGCTTGATCTGACTGCGGCTGGAAATCCAGCATTACTCCACTGGCTGTTGTCAGCCATCATTTCCCCTTTCTAATGATGTTGACCTTTTGCTTTTGACTGTGGTTTCGTTGTTTGGGTAGACATGCATGTACGTCACCTGTGACACGGTATATCTATTGTCAACTTAGGCTACGTTCACACTGCGGGACGTGAAGCCCAATTCAGATTTTTTAATTTTTATATCCTATTTTTGTGTGTAGCATTCAGGTTTGTATTTTTTTATGTTAGTGCCACCCACCAGAAAGTCCATCAAGGATTTGAAGAGATGACATTTCACGTTATTGTTGTGCGTAACTGTTTATGTGGGTGAATTATCAATTATAAAATGACCACTTTATAATTTCACCAATCTTTGAAGTTAGATTAAAACTGCTCAATATAGAAAATTGACCAAAAATGTCTTTACGTTAGCCTTTTTATTTGACCATTTGACTCAAACATCTTCTAATTAGCAGATTAACACCTTAGCTGTTCACAATGGGTACTCCTGCAAGCCTCTAGCCAATAGTTTTCAGACTAGATTCAGGTTAGAATTTCCCTCCCTCTGTATGCGGATGTGACATAATGCACATTGTGTACATGAAGCGGAAAACCCCCCCAAACAAACAAAAAAAAACTACACGAAAAAGGACGGGGGGGGGGGGGTGCAGTTACATTGTGCAGTTACATTTTCCCACCACACGTGTCAGTAGCGATTCAAAATTAAAATTCCTGTACTGAGCAGCTTTAAATTAAAGTAACGTAAGGATGATTGTGTCTACTCAACCAAACCATCGCGGTGCATGTTTGTCTTTTGATTTGGGAAAAAAATAATACATAAATTGGATTTGTACTGCTCACATTGCATTGGGAAAAAAATCGTATACATGTCACATGCTAAAAAAATCGATTCGGCAATATATCGTGATCTTACAGTGCACAATTCTCGAATTGATTTAATATGCGCATGAATACATTTTTAAATATGAATTTTTGATGGAAATATTCAACAAAACGTCTTACTTAGGGTTAGGGTTCACACTTTAAGCATGGAAGAATGTTATATTAATGGAACATTAAGCCTTAATATTTTATTTCAGGCCTGTTCAAACATGAAACAGACTGCAACCTGTTTGTTAAATACAGTGGCTCAATTATACGCCTGAAGTTTCGGATAAATACATTTTCATACAAATCTTACCGTGTACATGTACAAGTTTACTGACTGGTATTTTCTAAATTTGAGTAAAAAAAATAAAATCGCAAAGATCAATTTATAGATTTGTATCGAGATTAATCAAATCGAATTGTGACCCATGAATCGTGGTACAGATCGAATCTCCAGGTACTACGCAATTCACTATCACATATGGGCCAAAAAATTGACTTGCAGTGTGACTGTAGCCCTACAGTGATGTCACATTGCCATCTGATTATTATCCACATATGAACGAGGCCTGATCCTGGTCAGAGGACATCCAATTACAGACAGAACAACCGTGTCCTTTTTCCAAACTTCTTTTCACATTGCTGAGATTATGCAATGGAGCAATAGTTGGAACACATATACTGTAAGTGTCTAACATAATGAAGCGTCACTATGTCGTCAAAATTGATCCTATCGGGGACCAACAACAGGCGTGTTATGGTTTAAATCTGAGTTCAGATCTCCGGACTGAAGGGCAGTCTACCAGTACAAGAACAACTGACTTATGCTATGCTATTATCAGGAAGTTGCACACATTTGTGTGCTTGCGAGGTTTTGACCATGTAAACACCATCATCAATATATTTGATGTAAAGTGAAAAGCAGAGCAAGCAGGAACGTCGCAGTTGAATAATGCTGCCATTAAGTAACACAACAAAGATTGTCATTCAGGAGTTGTGCAGATTCCCATCTCCTTCTCACTTTCACATCAGATGACGTTGGAATTTAAAATAGCAGCTTTTGTATGCTAAGAATAGATCAAGAGATGGACACGAGGGAGGGTGGGAGTAATGATGCATTTCAACAGGTGATAGTTGTGCGTGTATTTTTTAGGGGTGGGGGGGGGGGGTGGTCCGGGTATTGGTATTGGTATGTTGCCTATTAAATGACAAATACCACGTAAATGAAACGGCAACGTTTACCATGTGACAGTGGGTGTTCAGCATGGTGGATGTGTGTGTAAACTCAGCAGGAATCCAATCTGTCGACTTCCATAAATCCCCCTTTGTATAAATCTGCCTGACTTCCATTAATTAACGTGACTTCTGCTTCAATTTTATTTTTTATTTTTACAATGTTTCAGTTCCACTTCTGGCAATTAACGGGCATGATGAATTTGCATGACAAACTCATATAGCTTGTCATTTCACACAAGGATGTTATACTATATATTATAGTGTGTGGGTGTGCATGTGTGAATGTATGCCCGCAGGATGCTAAATTAGCCTGGTGGGCATCCGCAGCACACGTTATCTAACTGTCCTTTTCCTGGACTCCAGCAGAGCGAGCTGCCTCTCTGCTTCCCTTGTCCTTTTACAGTCATTATGCTAAGCAGCATGGCGCATCGCTGTACATTAGCGCCTCAACTAGAGAAGGACACACCAGCACATTTTTGCAATAACATGTCAACATAGCTAGGCCAATATTGGCATTACTTTCAACAATGGATTACGCACTGAAAGAGCAGAAAAGGGTTAGATGCTATTAGAGTAGGAAAGTAGAACTCAATAATGATCTACCAGTAATCTAAAGAATAAGACAACAAAAGTGCATCATCTACAATATTATGCCATTTCTTCACACTTTCTAGTTAAAAACGTTTCTGTGACATGCCTTTGTCAAAATTCCCCAAGTATTAAAGTTATTGAATAGATGGACTTAAAATTGATCTGCATATGCGATAGGGTGGTCTGCATTTTTGACTTAGCCAGTTTAGAACCTTCCACTTCTTTGTCCCGAAGAGTTAAAAAACAAAACAAAAACAAAAAAACCTATGATGATTACATTGAATTATTTTCATTAAATTTTAGGGGGGATTTTGGTTATGATCTTGCTGCATGTGGAAGGGTCCCCCCAGTCAGTTTGGAGGAGTCTTTGCATAAATGTTATGGACAGAGTTCTGAATTTGTTGCTGCCATTATCTGTTAGATCATAACTAAAGATTTGTGAGCCCGTCCCAGAAGACATGACAAGACCAATGAGTATCAGGTGCAAATGAGTCCATAAACTTTGTTTTGGGGTATTTCTTCTGTTTCAGTTCTCAAAATGTTTCTTATTGCAACTGCTGCTGTTTTCTTTGGTCAACTTCTGTTACACTAGTGGTTTTGTTTCTTACGTCCAATGTTTGCGCAATGGCTTTGGTGGAATAGATTGACTCGCTGAGGTTCACTTCTTAGGCCAAATATTTATCAAATTACAGCAAAACATAAAAGGAAATGGTCTCACCGTTCCAATTGTTTTGTGTACGGCAATCACTGGTAGATAAGGTAAACAAAAACGCTAAAGTTAAAATGTGTATGTGCAATACGTAAAACATTTTACTTTAATAAAAAAAAAAAATCTCATTTTTATAGTATTTATAACTTGTCTTAACTATCGAATTACTTATTTTCTATTAGAAATTGTGTAATGTAAATTATTACAATTAAATACAATGTCTGTTTTTAAATTAATGTTACAAATCACAGAACTCTTGCTAATATAAATATTAAGTGGGCTGGATTAAAGAAAGGCACCCTTAGTTCATACTTGGTGCATCTCTCTTTTAGACTGCCTTTGATAAGCACAATGGAAATTTCCTTTCATAATGACCAAACAAGACTTCAACTGAATGAACAATCCTGAAAAATACACTTGACCCTTAGAACTGAAACAGAGTCAATTGCACAGTCGTCAAAGCTGTGTTCACACTCGTCAGGTCTGGTTCAGTTCAAACAAACTCTAGTGTGTCGGGACCAAGAGGTGGACTCTGGTGCGAGTCACCAACACTGCACGTAACAAAAACACAGACCAGCCTTAAATGTCTGCAGAACGCACATGAGAATAATTATTATCTTACTTTGTACATCATGCACATCCATCCATCAATTTTCTATGGCGCGTGTCCACATTAGGGTTTTGGGTGAGCCTGTCAAAACTAACTTTGGGTGAAAGGTGCTGTACACCCTAGATTGATTGCCACTCATTTTCAGCAAATATTCAGTACAGGCATCCTTTACAGCCTCACTCATGTTCACACCTAAGTGCAATTTAGAGTCTTCAATGAGCAACATTAATGTTTCTGGAATGTGCGAGACAGCCAGAGTTAACCTGAGCATCAAACTAGAAGTTTGAGGACAGGATTTTCCTCTTTTATCATTACTGATCCCCAAGGGAAAGTGGACACTCATACACAAAAGAAAATGCAAAAAATAGGTGAGGAAAGTGAGGGAGAAATCAACTCGATCAAGACTTACCCCATTTTTTCCACCAGGTTCTGGATTCTTGTACCATATTTTCCTGCCGATTGTAATTATTTTCCTGACCTCTACAACCACCTAACTGTTTGCGCTCCAAGGGCGTACTGCAATAAAAGCTGAGAAGTATGATGCAGGGAAGCTACAGTACAACCACACAGCATGCTACAACAAAGCCGAAACAATTGAGTGTATAAACGTGGTGTTGGGTATTTAGATTTGTGTTTGACAGGGGTTGGAGTGCAAGGTTGGAATGGAAATGCATCATTTCTCTTAATAGTAATAGGAAACTTTTCTCAGATTTTTGTAAGAATTTGACGTTGGAGTTTCCTTTCCAGTGATTCCCTGCACAGTTTCAAACAGAAACTCTTTTTTTTGTGTTTGTTATTTCTGCTCGAGGTTCGTCCGGGGAGCATCTCGACAATGCAGAGACGATGGAAGCAGATGTTCCAAGTCAATGTTTAGCCTGGTAAAAGATAAGTCATGACAATGCGTCAAGTATAATTGGCAGAACATTCAGCAGCACCTATTGACGATACCTTGATCCCAAGACATATTCTCGCTCTTCACGTTGCTTGCGGAGATATTGGCGATCTGATTGGCAAGTTCAAATGAGAAAAAGAATCCTCCAGCTGTGTTGTTCTGCAGACAACGCTGTGTATTTGCAGCATGTTTTAACTCAATACCAAAATAGACTGTGTGAAGTCATCAAGTTTGTGGGATTGAGAATGTGTGAACCTTCCGCGGCTGGCGTGACAAGCAGAAGCTGCGAGAAATCGAGGCACTGCATCTGCGTGTAGCTTTCAAAGTGGAATGCACTCATGTTGTGCGCATCATTCCTTTTTGTCACTCAACACTAACAGTGAGCAGCACAAGTCACAAAAGTCCCCACAAGAGAATTGTGACTTATGAAGGACCACGTTCAGTGAACAAGCATTCTCAGATTCAAATAATGTTCCAGTGAGAACATTTGACTCGCACATTCCAACCAACACACAATTTTTTTTCTCCAGATATTGACTCACATTCTCTCCTGGCTACCTGACAAAAAGCTGCATGTGTTTAACGTCTGCTCTTGGAAATTATTATGCGAGAAAAAACTAGATGTCTCAGATACGGTTTTGGAGACGCTCCGGGACGAAGAACCATTTGAAGTGAGGTCCAGCGAACAGCTTTGCGGTCCTGTCGCGACAACGGCTTCAACAGGCCCAGGACTGACCAGAACTTTGGCCTTGGCCTTCTCCATTTTATTCCCCGCCTGGACAACAGTAGACACGGTGCTCTCCATCCGGCTTGCCTTGTAAAGGCTCGTCTGAGTTTGGAAGTAGCGAGTTGACTTGAGTTCCAGGCCTTCGTAGGAGCTTTGAGGGACACAAGGGCAGCAGCGGAAAGCTTGTTTAAAACCTGCGCGGAACCTGTGGAGGAAGTACACAGTACTTAATTTGCTTATGCACACATAATGCCAGAGTCAAATTAAGGGTGGTGTTAACAGAAATGATTGGGCACAAGTATAATAAATCTAGAAAGGCAGGGTGAGAGTGAATGAAGGGAAAAAAAAAAGGTTAGAAAAATTTTGTTGAGAAGAAATGAGAAGACTATTGATGGTAGATGGAGGAGAAAACCGTCATAAGTCACATTTGTTTTTAATTATCCCAGCCGGCAGAAAATTCGGTCACTGTCATATGAAGGACGACAAAATCTCATCTCGAGTCAGTGCATTCACATATTTTGAAATTATTTCATATTAAATTAATTTCAGAAGTGAAAACAACCAAGTGTGAAATCAAATTTTTCTGACAGCACGGATACTATTAACGGGTGGAAGACAACGTTAGAGGATTGATTGAATCTAACACGCACCATCTGTCTTTTTTTGTCACACCAAATCCAAGTGACAGGCATCATGTCATGGTGTGAGTCTCAATCAGTGAGTGCGAGCTCATTGTACTTTCTAGCCTAGGGTTTACCAAATTGTAATGTTCTAAGCCGAGGACTGTGAACGTGACTATCTGTATTGTGGTAGTTTATACATATATATGGTACATATATATTAGGGTGCATCAAATTTGAATGGGAATTTTTAATGTGAAAATATGAATTTGGCTGGCATTGCATTTTGTTCCAATTATTAAAAAAAAGTGACTTTAAGAAACACTTGAGGAAATCGATTGAAATTTAAGGCAAGCACACAAACCTTTGCGAATTTTTGTGTGATTGTCTTAAGTTCAGTGGGAAATGTTGAATACAGAACCGTTTTTAACAGTAGTATATTCTCTTGGGTCGTCAAAATTAATTTAGTTTGTTTACCCTTAAAAGGAACTTGGACATTTCTCAGAACTCATCCTTAAAAACGCTACATTTATTTGAGTAGACATAATGAATGGAGGTCAATGGGGCATGTCCGTGTGGATTTAGCCTGATTTTTTTGAAGTAGTGATGGAAATGAGACACATATAAAGTTGAATTGATTTTATTGTTACACACAAGGAGCAATACTGACACACATAGAGGAACAATCTCTCTTTAGTGTCTAACTAATAGAAAAATAAAATGGTTTATTAACTAAACCCTAAACTTAATTGCTCAGTCAGTGACAGAGTCCCCTCCACTTTACCATTGCATCATCCACTCACCCACTGGATATGGCTCCTTAAGAGTAACCAAGCTATTCAAGGATTAGCTTGTGTTTGCAGCTGCGAAGGTTGGCTTGTTAGCTGCGGTCAGGTTCAACTACCCGCAGCACATTCTGCAGATGCTGCTCCTTCCTGGCCACTCCAACAAAATTAGATGTGAGCTTGACGCCACGCTCGGTCACAGTCATTTATCACATTGATTGCACATACATTGAGCTCACTTTTTTTTTAAATGCAGCATTGCTAGCTCATTTCATCCTAGCCTTAAAAAGAAAAAAAATGTTGACATGGATAGTTATTACAATCCTATCTTAGCATGATATTACTAACACTAATTGGGTCATTTCTATTAGCTACGGTGCTATTTTAGCCTTCAAAATGTTTTCACTTTAACTGTCAAGATTTTTTTGTCCATTTATTATTAAACAGTGTTCATAATATAAAAAGAAAAACCTATTGGTGCAGCTTAACACGTTATGATGTAACCATTTTTAAATAGGTTTGTTAACTAACTAACTAACTAACTAACTAACTAACTAACTCTGGTTAGCCAACCTTTGCAAGTTTATTTAGCTTTATGTAATGAACACAAAATAACTATTTTAAAGACCTAAATGACTGAAAAGTAAAATAAAATAAAATTAATAAATTATATATATGATAGTGTAATGTACTTAACAATAATCGGGACATTACGAGTAGCAATTCTGTGCCATTTTAGCTATGAAACGATTTTATTTCCTTTAGCAGTCAAGAATTTATCATTTCATATCAATGAGGGTTTATTGTACTGTAAGAAAAACCTACTGATCCATCTTAACATGTTATGACGTAACCATTTTTTGAATAGGTTTGCTTAACTAGCCCAACTGTGGTTAGCAAACGTTTGCTAGCTGATGTTATGACTGTAAAAGTAAAAACACACCCACACACACCCCCCCCCCCCACACACCCACCCACACACACACACGCACGCACGCACGCACGCACGCACGCACGCACACACACACACACACACACACACACACACACACACACACACACACAAACGCACGCACGCACGCACGCACGCACGCACGCACCCACACATACACAATAGTAAAATGTAATAAGACTAGACATACGCAACTTCCAACTTACACAATGAAGGTCACTTCAGTTTCTTGAGAAGCAGTCTTTTGTTTTACCTCACATTGCTTTGGCACCATTGACCAAATAGTAAAAAACAAAACAAATATATTGTGGCACCCCTAAACCATCATATATTGGATACATATTTTGCATGTGTAATTTCTAGATATATTGGAACACTTTTTGCTCCCAGCCATATAAAAAAATCTAAAATTGTGTTTTTTTGATGCACCCTAATATATATGGCTCATTTGATGTTGACCTGTCATGTGGTGACCTAAGTGTTATGTTACGCTTCAATACAATGATTAAATGATTGTCGCAGAGAAAATAAGGCTGAAACTAATCTGAGGTGTGTAGATCTATGGATCATATTATGAGTGTGATGATAGATTTTCACAGAGACGCCTAGAACACTAATGGACGGAAAATACATCATACCCACATAACATAAACTCATCCATAATAAAGGCAGGGAAGTTGTTATTAACAAGTGAGTGTTAGTCACACTTAATTCATCTGAGTGACTTATTCTGTGTTTAGGTGAATGCTTTTGATTAGCAATGCAGTTCAAATGGGTTAACATTAAAGATGGATTTACACAAAAGGTCCTAGTGCCCAATTCCAATATATATTTTAGTATTCATATACCATATTATCCTGCTATTGTTCTCTTTGTGTGTGTTTGTTTTGCTATCGCTTTTCTCTTTGTCTGTCCCCTCTCAAGCGTCATTTGTCACACTGCATTTTCCAGTAAATATCTGTCACAGTATAGATAACCGATAAAGAGCATGCTGTATCAAACTTCCCTGTTGTAAAAAGAACTGTTCTGGATTTACAGATCCTCCAATCTTGATGACCAAGCAGTCAGGCAGGAGAAGTGAGAAAAACAATTGGCACGGCCCGCAAAGCTATTTAGAGCTTTTCTAAAAATGCAAATAAACTATTTGTTGTATACCTTCGACAAGATTTCTTTTCATAATGCCCAGATGAATTGAAAGACAAAAGATAATTGTAATTTAGAAGAAAAATGGTCTGCCCCACATCAGCACCCACTTCATGAACATAACACATTTCAAGTTAATACAGCTTTGTCAGCTGACTACAGCTTGCTCTGTTGTCTCTTGTTGGAGATGTGATTTGGCGCAGAGACGTATCTATACAGGGTGGGGGGGACTAGTGCTGTCAAAGTTAAAGCGTTAACTAGTTAATTAATCATAAAAAAATTATTGCATTAATAATGAATTAACCCAGATTAATCGCACTTTTAATTTTAACTACAGATTATCCTTTAGCGTGACAACGGATGGCTACGTTTAAGGTAGCACAGGTTGTGTTTGAGCAATAAACACAATTACATGCATTGAAGTAAAGCATACAAAGAATGTTTGCGTATGACATTTAGAATATTTGTTCATGTCAAAATATTGCGGTCATTTTTTCCCCCATTTTAAATCATGCAAGTAATTAACTGATTAGAAAAAGAGGAGGATGAGCATGAGCAGTGGATCAAAAAAATTTTTAAGACATCCTCATAACATTAAATGTCAAAATAATTAACACATAACCGGTGCTCTTCAAATTTGGCGGGGAAAAAATATTGATAAAAAAACTTTTTTATTAGGTGATTAATCGTGATTAATCCGATTTCTAAAATGTGATTAATCTGAATAAAAAATGTAATCGTTTGACAGCTCTACTTATTACCTTTAACAGACAGCTATCAAGTACAAGTTTAACATAACACTATATTATTTTTAGCTTGTTTAACAAATGACCATTGAAGTGGCCCCTGAGTCCGTTGATTATTCTTTATGCAGAACATTTGGAAGAGGCTTTCAACTTGGCTCTTGCAATATGTAACAAACCATCTAAAGCTATATATGAGTTCAGTTCACATGCTTACCTGTCATTGAGGCAGCAGTAGATGACCGGGTTGTACATGGTGGAACTCATGGCCAACCACATGATGGCCAAATAGACCTGCTGGATGAAGGTTTTCTCAAACATATCGGGAAAAAACTGGTGCAGCAGGAAGTAAACATGGAAGGGCAGCCAGCAGACAGCAAAAGTACACACCACCACAATCATCATCTTCACCACCTGCAACACACATCAAGGATCCAATGTTCCGTCACACCAAACATGACGTAAATGGATCTTTCCAAATGTATGTAAATAAGTAAGCTAATAAGACATATAGAATTGAGTGCATACAGAGGGTCATGTAGCTTTAATTATTCAACAAGTAATCACCAGTAATTATTTTTGATAATCATTTAGTCATATAGATACCTTTTAGAATACACAATTGTCCAAATCCTCAGCATTTCAGCTTCTCAACAGTAAATATTCTCAGATTTCTGATGTCCTCCATGATAACAGACTGATTATCTTTGTGTTGAATCAAAATAAAACATTTGTTTATTTTTTCTGCATTGTTAATTTGAAATACTGTCCTGTTTTTTAGTTTTCTGTATCCATTTCATGTATTAATGGACAAAGTAATCGACTGATTAATCAATTATTAAAACAATCAGTATCAGTAGTTGCAGCCTTAAAGTGGGGAAACTTTGAGAAGAGGGCAAACACTTTTTCACACCACAGTAGGCTATACATGCATCAAACCCTTCTTGAATAAGTACAATATATTGTACATTATGTTCAATAAGAAGGAAATTAGGGAAAATAAAAGAAAAATTTAATTGGTTACCTAATGGAAGCATTCAAATTGACTAAACCTATTGGATGCTTCAGTTGAGTACTTTATTGCATATGAATTGCTTATTGTGCAAAGTTTGCCAGAACCTGTATGTTGTTTGTTAATGGTACAACAATTCAATCATGTCTGATATGACATTATTGACATGCATATACAAGCATGTCACACATACACATAATTTTTTTTATTGCAAATCTATTCTACATTAAATCCTTCCATCTCATAATTAAATAAATCCAATCAATTATAAAGTATACATTCATTCAATTGGTACGTTCTTAGAGATAACATAGCTGCAGGAAGAGAACAAAATGTCAGCTCAATAAACATCACATGAGCCATGCACAGCAGGATCAACTTCATTAATAATTCATGATAAGTATACGTAGCGATGACAATGAGATTAGAAATGAAGTACATTTTACGGTATTATGTACTTGACTACACATTACATAAAGTGCTTTCACTTGAACAATAAAGCTGCTATACTTGGCTCCAACAAGGCCCATTGGTATAGTTTATTGTCGGTCAAAGCCATTATGCATGACATGAAATCAAGACATAAGAGAATTTTTATTAGGAGCTTGTCCAATAAAATAGAATAAACACTTGTGGGTGGCTCAATGGTGGCATACCTTGCGTTTGGCAGTTAGCTGCTCCTTGTAGCGATCCGAAGAGTCTCCTGGGATTTCACTGGCCCACAGGGTCAGTCCCACCACGAGATAAGCACAACCCATCACCAGCAAAGGAAGGAAGTAGATCAGGATGGCCACACATACATAATACCTGCAACACAGGCAATCTGCCTTCATCAAGGATTCTTCAAATATCACTTCATCATCACTGCTTCCCGCTGAGTGACATCAAATGCTACAAAGGGGGAGACCATCTGCTGTTCTTACAAGAACAGTAGTTAGCCGGCAGCTTTTAGTGGAGGCAGTCAGAAGGGTGAATCATTAAGATTGGCTTTCATGCATCGGAAAAAACATTCAGTGAAAATGGATATAAGGGAAGGATGCATTTGGGGCTGTAGAAGCTCAATAACTTTTTTGTTGAGACTGCCGGTAGCAGGACTGAAACACGGCGCTGACAATTTTTTTTTTTAAGACAAATTGGTTTTCTGTCTGTCTAAATGTGTCACGGTGTGGTCACGGAGCGGCGTGGTGTCTGTCGGCGTGTGAAGTGGAGGACCCAAAATGCAGGGAGGCAGGAGAACCACAGCAGGAGTGCGGGCGAAACTGGCGTGCTTTATTTTACAGAAAACACTAACCAGGGTACTGGTTAATGCTAACTAAACAACAAACTGAAAAGATACAAAATCAAAATGACAGACAGAACTCCGGGGGTGACCGTGACAAGCGGCAATGATCCCACGCCGACTGATCACCACCCGGGAATTAAATACACTCACACTAATTGGGTAACTACCCACCCCTGGGGCCAGGCATAAGTGGCTGAGGGCCCGGATTGGTCAACCCGGAAGGGCTGGAACCCACTCAGGACCAATCGGGACCCTCAACCAAAACCAGATCTTCCCAGACATGACAGTACCCCCCCCCCTTAAGGGACGGATCCCAGACGTCCCAAACAAAAGTCAACGTCGGTAGCGGAACCATGATGACGGCTCCGGCGTAGAGGCCAGGGGCTGCAGCGGCACGGGCGAACGGGCTGCAGCGGCACAGGCGATCAGGCCAGGGGCTGCAGCGGCACAGGCGAACGGGCCAGGGGCTGCAGCGGCACAGGCAAACGGGCCGGGGGCCGCTGCCGCACGCCGCCGGAACGGGAACCGGTGGCGGCCGCAGGACGTGCGCCGCTGGAACTGGAAGCGGGCACTGTACGGGCGCCGCCAGAACTGGCAACGGGCGCTCAACTAGCGCCGCCGGAAAAAATTGGCAACGAGCGCTACACGAGCGCCGTCAGAACATCGGCAACGGGCGCTGTACGAGCGCCGCCAGAACTGGCAACGGGCGCTCCACATGCGCCGCCGGAAACTGGAAGCGGGCGCTGCATGCGCGCCGCCGAAACTGGAACGGTACCTGCCTCTTGGTCCGCTGGGTCCATTTATGGTGGGATCATTCTGTCACGTGTGGTCACGGAGCGGCGCGGTGTCTGTCGGCGTGTGAAGTGGAGGACCCAAAATGCCGCTTGTCACGGTCACCCCCGGAGTTCTGTCTGTCATTTTGATTTTGTATATTTTCAGTTTGTTGTTTAGTTAGCATTAACCAGTACCCTGGTTAGTGTTTTCTGTCAAATAAAGCACGCCAGTTTCGCACTCCTGCTGTGGTTCTCCTGCCTCCCTGCATTTTGGGTCCTCCACTTCACACGCCGACAGACACCGCGCCGCTCCGTGACCACACCGTGACAGAATGTTTATATATAGTTTGTGCCAAGATTGGTTAAAACAAAAACAAAAAATACATCATGCATGATTTGTCTTGAAGCAAACATGTTTTACAGGGTGACCATCGATAGGGCACATCTCTTAATATTCTGCAACTTTGGTTATAAATAATTTATTGTGTCTAAAACATGTCTTTTGTGCTTTATTCTCAACAGCCTATGTTCCAGATGACCTCCATTCAGTTGTGAGCATTTCTTGAGGCACAGCACAAAATTGTCCATGACATCCTTACAAACCAATCCAGGAATGGATCTAATCTCCTCCACCCTGATGGCTTTCTTGAGTTCCAGGATGGTTCCAATTCTCCCTGCGTACACTCGAGGTCAGGCATCGCCAACTGGTGTGATGGAAGACAGAAACATCCAAAACATGCTGCATAGTTGCCCTCATTTGCCTTCAAGGACCAAAGTCAGTGACTTTTGCTCTAGACCTTATTTTTGTGCCTGGTGCAACTCTTAAGTCAAAGTGTGGTTTAACTGTGTGCATATTTTCTTAGATGCACACAGATGGAAATTGGCATTTGCGTCGTTTTGGGACTAAACACAGCTGTCTTGCTTCCCGGTCAAAGGAACACTTTAAAAACAGTTGGGTCAAAAATAACCCAACTATGGGCCAAAAATTGACCAATCCTCTACTTTGTTCTATTTGAACCAACTTTGAGTCAAGAAATGTTTTTTTTAGTGTAAAACAACTCATAAATATTGGTCAGATCCTTTACTTGGGTCAGAAAAATGGGTAATTTTGTATAAAACAACCCAGAAAGTTGGGTCAAATTGACGCATAAAGTGGATTGGTCCATTTTTGATCCA
The DNA here is from genome assembly GCF_054856555.1 of Leptonotus elevatus. Classification (NCBI taxonomy): domain Eukaryota; kingdom Metazoa; phylum Chordata; class Actinopteri; order Syngnathiformes; family Syngnathidae; genus Leptonotus; species Leptonotus elevatus. The sequence continues at coordinate 22,702,605 of NC_141243.1, forward strand.
TAATTGAGTTACAACTATTTTTAGAGTGAAGCTGCTTCTCTTATTCCCGTTTAAATTCAGTGCAGGGTCCATATGGCGGAAGCAGAACTGACTCGCTGGAATCCATGCAGGAGATCGATGCGCACAAATTATGTTTATAAGGAACTGCAAGAAGATCTCCACTTGCGGATGATGGCTACTATGAAGTGGGCATTTGGAGACCACCTTCCACCATTGATTGTGCGTCCGTGTGTGACAATCCCCGCTCCCCAGCTATTCCAGGGGATTAAAAAAAAGAAGATTAAATATGATTATAACAATAATAATAACACAAATAACAATAACAACAACAATAATAATAATAATAATAAGAAGAAGAATACATTTCTACAATGATTCAGAGGGTTCATTGCACGCTGTTGTTATATTTAAGAATGAAATATGATAACATCACCAATTGTCCATGGAGCTCACAAACTATATGCTCGCACCTCGATCAAATCCACCAAAGTTGCGTAGTATGGTGCAGCACAGCCTGTCAAAGGTCAGATAACCAAGACACCATCAAAGCCAACACACCACAAGGTGGTAATCAGTTAACAGCTCAGCCCCTCTCTTCTCCCGAGTGTCCAAAACATGTGGCCGCAAGTCCGATGGCGCGACTACTGTCGATCACTGAACTGCTGCCTAGGATGTCCTGGTGCCAAGTGCACATATGGACACCCCTATGTTTGAACATGGTGTTCGTTATAGACAATCCGTGATGAGCACAGAAGTCCATAACAGAACACCACCCGGGTTCTGATCGGGGGGCCGTTTCCTCCCAATCACACCACTCCAGGTCTCACTTGTCAGCCCACATTAGCATTGAAGTCCCCCAGCAGAACGATGGAGTTCACAGGGGGAGCGCTCTCCAGCACACCCTCTGAGGACTCCAAAAAGGGTGGGTGCTCTGAACTGTTGTTTGATGTGTAGGCATAAACAATAGTCAGGACCCGTCCCCCCCACCTGAAGGCGGAGGGAGGCTACGCTCTCATCCACCGAGATGAACCCCAATGTACAGTCACCGAGCCAGGGGGCAATAAGTATGCCCACACCGTGGAAAGAATGTAGGATTGATCAATTTTGATGTGTGTGACGACGTGTGTAAATTTATTCACAGCTCTGACCATACGTACGCACAAAACCACATAACGTAGCAAAAACACAGAATCTTATGGTTGCCCAAGACAAGTATAAATCCAGTTGTTCCTCTTTTATCTTCTTTTAATTATGTTATTTTTTATAAACTCCTTAACATACCACACATAGAAGTATTATCCCAACCTCGCCTCCACTAACTGTCGAGTGATTTTAAATCCTTTCCGATATAATCAAATGTGACAGTTTCAGTGATTAGAACATTTTTCATGCATAATTTAGCATAGACACAGCATTTTTATCATGTTAACGTTGGGAAATGGGCATGTCAAATTATGCAATGGTGTGTGCAAGTGTGTGCATTTTGGCTATGCAAAACATATCAACTAGAAAAAGAAATGAACATCTTTCAGACAATGCACAGAATGTGTGTACCAACACATTGTAAGAGTGACTTCGACCTGCACAGAAAAACATAATCTGTTTGTTCCTCAGCAAATTCTGCAGAAGAGGCTCACAGGCCATTTCCGTGGCCATTAAGTACAATTATGTTAAATCCACTGAAACTCACATTGGCTTTCATCAGGGTGAAAATGACCATGCACGCACACGTTAAAGTACACTGCAGGCAGAATAACATTGAAATGCCCAAATATGGAGTTCAAAAGATTTAATCTGAAATAAAAACATAAAACCCAGCAAAATGATTATGGGAACAGCATAAAAGGCAGTAGCTGTTCGCATTTCTAAGAAGAAATAATACATCTGTCTTAAATTGTATTCCTGGAAAAATAAACATGATTTAAAGGGGACGTCAACCTAAAAATGTTCTTTACAATAATATGTCTAGTTTTGTATTCAGCCCCACTAGTCTAAACACTGTATTCTAATTAATATTGTGTTTTTGGAATATATAAGTTATTCAGCAAAATTCTAACCTTGCCAGCAAGCTGAATTCTTGCGGTATTTGTTCACAAATACTACAAGAAATACATCTTCACCTTTTTTAGACCGGACCAATCAGGTGTTGTTTAGGGAAGGATGAAACCAAGAAGCGCCGATGGCAGGGGGAAACAAACCAACCTAACAGACGAATTGGTGCTGCAATTAATTCTGTTCTCGCAGAATTACTCACCGTTTCCTTGTTGAATGTTGAACAGCGAGAGGCGCTTCGTGCATTTTTATCTGGTAAAAATGTTCGTGCTTTTTTTCTTCTTCCTAAGATTAGACCAAAGATGACTTTTTTTTTTTTTTTTTTTGAGAGAGAGAGAGCTCAGTATTGTTCATTTGGTAATCTTACCGATTCGACATGTCATCATCATTGCTCTCTCTCTCTTTTTTTTTGTGCGTGAGTATGTGCGTGCGTGTGAGTGTGTGTTCATTAATTCACCTAAAACCTATTAAAAATCCCATACCGTTCACATAAACCGAATACTTCAGAATCCCGCTAGAGTCGTGAAGTTGTCAGGAGACCCGAGGAAGGATCAAAGAAAAGAAACAAAAGTGAAATCCAGCACCAACCAGACATCACCTACTACCCACCGGGTTACCAAGACAGAATCTTTCACCAACCCCAGAAACATCTAAATTCCAACAAATTAGGGAGACCTCAAGAGACCAAAGGAAAGACTGAGGAAAGGAAGGAATGATAGATGAAGCAGAGTGAGATCCACAGACATTAGCCTCCACCGATTCAATGACAGAGGAAGAAGTGAGTGTGAGAAGTGTGTTTGAATTTTGGTAGATGCTGGTGTGGTGGATCTGGCATGCATGAAAACCTCCACCAAAGAGGGGAGCCGTCGACCCCTGCCAGGACAGAGCAAGCACAACCCCCCAGGGCCCCCCAGGCCGCGGCAGCGCCAAGGCACAACCATAAGTAATTACCTGATTAGAAAAAGAGAATGAGTGTGTGCAGTGGATTAATGAATGTTGAAGATTTCCTCAAAACCATAGATGGATGTAGAAACATAACAGGTGCTCATCATAATTTTTTACATTTGATTGCTCACTAAATGATTATTTGGGATGTTAGTCAAACAGGTCATACTACAGCAAAAAAAACCACACAAGTTGCACAACTCTAAATATCAGGACTGTCATCTATTTTGAAGCAAGATTGGTTGAAGTATGTCCCTGTAGAACAGAAATGACAGTTGTCTCCTTTGGGAGTTCAGCACAGCCCCTACTTTGATTGATGGATGAGACTTCACGGCAGAAAAGCTGCCTCACGCAAGCTGAATCAATACAACCTTGGTCAGCGTATGCCACACACCCATTGAAAAATTACACACAGCGGGGCTACTGCTTTGTCTCTCATCCAAACGTGAATGCACGCTTCAAATATTTGGCAACAAGTGCGTCATAATTTGGAATATGGACAAATATGCCTGGAGAACAAACTTCCGGTCAGCTTTATGTATTACATAAAATGCATGTACAGTTATTTAAACATTTGTGTGATTTATCATTTTGCATAATTAATGAGTATGTGAATTGGAAGGAGAGGCACAGGATACAACACTCCCTGCCAACTTTCTGATGTTGCAGAAAGACCAGTTCAATGGAGATGAATCCCACAGAATGTGGTAGTCAGGTTATGATTTTATCAGCTTATTTATTACTATACAGTTTATGTGCACTTGCTTGACACACTGTCTTTCTTCAGCATGACATTGATTGATTTTGTTAGGTGTTCTTGTATTTTTCTTTTGACATGGTAGAGGTTCAAAGCGAGTATAATGGCTATCAGTCAGGTGTGAGGGGATATAACGGGTAAACCACTTTGGAGACAAGGCAGCAATTCAATAAGGGATCATTTGGTGTCGTGAGTTTAAGTGCACAAGCATGCTTGTTAGTCCCTTCAGACTAGTGTATGAGTTCATCCTGCTTTCACATCCTGAACCCTGAAGATTATAGAAATACACTGTGGTAATGGCCATAAATATGTAAAGGCATCTAATTTGCCTTTGCCAACATTTCAATTCATATTTACATTTTGTGCGCGGGGACACATTGTCACATCATCGAGTGCGCACGTCATGTGTGAACTCTGTCACAGTTGACATGTTGCTGAAACATCTGTCAATCCACCCCCGTTGACAATTTATTATCCGTTTGCTCCGGGCATCCAGTGATTATGGCATGTGAACTTCCACTTAAATTGCAGACTCTTCTAGCATCAGTTGTATGAAACCATTTCCTGTTCACGTAGCTAAATTCACGTGTTATTTTGTGTTTATTGAAATGTGGCTGCAATTAACCTATGACTCCAAATGTTTGGGAACTCAATTTCGGCTTGCTGGTAATGTCACTGTTCTACTGCAAGGTTTTGTGCGTATGCGTAGTCAGAGCTGCGCGTAATTTTACGCACGTCATCATGCTCGGGTCCAAATTGATCAAACCCCCACTTTGCGTGGGAATGTTTGTACGCACGCTTGATAAATGAGGCACTTGGTTTCTACATTCCTGGTTATATTCCTGTTGGACTCATAAGTGATGCAGCTATTGTGATCCAGCATACACGGCTGGGCAGTGGAAACCCAAACGACAAGGGTTAAATTCAAAACCACATCATTCTCACAAAAAATAACACACAGACACAACTACCTCCCAAATTATAAACCCCAACTCCAATGAAGTTGGGATGTTGTGTAAAACATGAATAAAAATAGAATACAATGATTTGCGGATCCATTTTAACCTATATTCTGACTGACTGCATTACAAATATAGGATATTTAATATTCAAACGGATGAATGCTATTTTTTGTTTGTTTGTTGTTTGATGCCTGCAACAGGTTCCAAAAAGCAGACAGTGGTAGCAAAAGACTCAAAAAGTTGAGGAATACTCAAATAGCACCTGCTTAAAACATTCCGTAGGTGAACAGGTTTGTTGGCAATAGGCGAGTGTCATAATTGGCTAAAAAGGAGCATCCTGAATAGCTCAGTTGTTGACAAGCAAGGATGGGGTCAGGTACGCCACCTTGTGAACAATTGCGAACAACATTTCTCAATATGCAATTGCAAGAAATTTAGGGATTTCATCATCTATGGTCTATAATATCAAAAGTTTCAGAGAATCTGTGGCGCATTATGAAGCACATAATATGTTGGCTGTGGAGCAACTGAAGATGCACATCAAGAAAGAACAGGAAAAAAATCCACTTACAAAGCTTCACTGGCGGAGCCAGAGGGGAGGCCGAGGTGGCACGTGCCCCTGCTCAAATGTGATTGGACCCCGCAGGCGCCAAATGATTGGCATAAATGTGACAAAATGTGGCTTGTGCCTTTAATGAATTAAACTAAACAAGTGCATGCGTAAAAATGTCATTCATGTTAAACACTGATGTTAATTATTTCATAGACTTTTAATGTTTTTGTACATTGTTGATAAACAGCACATCATGTGCATAAATCTCCTGCAGGCCTACTTAAATATATGTCAACATTTAGAGACTCCGATTGAAATGTATTTATTATGAAATGCATTATTTGGCATTAGGGGTGTGAATTGCGTAGTACCTGGTGATTCGATCCGTATCACGGTTCATAGGTCACGATTCAATACTGATTAATCGCGATACGAATCTATAAATTGATTATTGGGATTTTTTTGTACTCAAATTTAGAAAATACTAATCAGTAAACTTGTACATGTACACTGTAAGGTTTGTATGAAAATGTATTTATTTATTTGAAACTTAAGGCTTATAATTGTGAGCCACTGTATTTAACAGTTGCAATCTGATTCATGTTTGAACAGCATTGAAATAAAATATTAAGGCTTAATATTCCAATAATATATAATTTTCTTCCATGCTTATTAACGTGTGAGTAAGATGTTTTGTATATTATAATAATAATATTTCCATCAAAAATGAATGTTTAAACATCGATTCAGCTGCATATCGAATCGATTCGAGAATTATGCGGTGTAAGACCGCGATATATTGCAGAATCAATTTATTTAACACCCCTATTTGGCTCCGCCAGTGCAAAGCTTCAACAATTTGTGTTTTCAGATCCCAAACACTTATTGACAGTTGTTAAAAGGAAAGGTGTTGTGGCACAGTGATAAACATGCCCCTGCCTTAGCTTTTTGGAACCTGTTGCAGACATTAATTCAAAATAAGTAAATATTTGGGAGGAAAAAAAGGAATTTGATCATTTTGAACATTAAATATCTTATCTTCGTTTTGTATTCACTTGAATATAGGCTTGAGTTGGGCTTGTCATGAATTTGCTAATCATTGTACAGTATTCTGTTTTTATTTACATTTTCTTCAACATCCCAACTTCACTGGCATCCTGGTTTGCACATAATACTCAACCCCTGGGTGGTATTGTAACCCGTTTTGGGCTTTTTGATGGTTCTGACCAGGCTATTTCAAAATAAAATACTACCCACGAGTTAAGTCTGAAAAGATCAAAACCGAAAATAGTGATACTCTCAGACACGAACCTGTGTCACCTTTCAAATGACAAAACTCTTACACACCTCTAGCCAGTGAGTGTGCGCCGTGGCCGACAAAAAGCAAACACACATGTAGAAAAATTTCATGGACACATCACACAATTTGGATATTAGATGGATCTTTGCCCAACTTAGCTGATTATGACATGGTCGGGTAAATTCTGTGTGGCTGATTATTATGAAAATCTGCCTCACTGTTGTGTAACAACGGGCACGTTTTGCAGAAGGTCTGACTGACAAGCACATTTTCAGAAACGGGTAGATTACAAAATAATTTTACGATTGTTTAATTTTACACTTGAGCAGGCACTCTAGAGAACCAAATATTCGTGTACAACCAATTAAATGTCAATTTTCCAAAATATTGCCCCTTTAATGAAGATTAACTGGCAGTGCCATCGGCGCAAGGTACCAACATTAAAGGCACCATAAGGTGTATTAGAGCAGTGCCTGAAAAGAGGAACATGTGAGACTTCAGCTATTCAGGTTCAGCAGATGATTACATTTTAACTTAGCTTCTGTGTCCTACTGAATGGGTTTTATTAAAAAATCAATTAAAAGTGGAGGCGATCCCATCGTGATCATTTGAGCTTCTGTCATGTCGTTTATTACAAACTATAATATTCCATGGAGAAATGTAACAATCTGGAGTAAATAAATGGCAATGGAGCCAGAGAAACAATGAAGTGAGAAGTAGTTGTGAGCAGTGCTGCGATGAGAGCAACACTGCTTTGCACTAGGGCTGGGCGATATAAACGGTATATTCAATATAAGGTATACATTTTGCCGAAGGTAGAGATTTTGACTCTATCGTCTTACCGCGGTAGCGCATGTTGATGACGTCACCGCATAGCGCATGATGACATCATCTCCGTCCCGGCATGGCGCTCGGCTCGCAGTTAATGCGACCATCTTGACTCGTTCTCGCGCGACCGTCGTCTTTCAACATTAACACAACCACACCTCGAAATTATACTTAATTGCCCATTAAGGACACTAAGAAAGTTAATTAGCCTGTTAATTAGTCTGTCATTGTATGACACGACACAAGTCTGCGGCGTTAGCAACTAGCCACTAACGGGAGCGTAAACAAATGACAGCGTTCGGCGAGCAGCTGTATTCAAATACTGTCGGACATTTCAAATTCACACAGATAAAAGTCCAGATAAAAGAACACCTTTACTATAGTCCCTTTTCAACAGGCATTAAACAGGAAATACACAGTCTGAGTCATATTATAGCAGTTTTAGTTTATTTTCATCAGTTACCTGAGTTTACATATTATAACCCCTGCATTTTGCTCACGTACTCCTGGTTGGGAAACACCGCATCGGACGACCTAATCCAAAGTATTGTTGAAGGGCCAGGTTTGACTGATGCTAGGCATGCTAAGAGCTGCCTCCTCTGCATTCAACAAACTAATGTTCACAAAAGCAACCCCCCCCCCATTTATTTTAAAGTAATATAACATGATTTACCTGTTTTAGTGCAGACAAATCTTGTTACAGTAAAATATTTTGCAGCGATATGTTGAGTCACTATCATTCTTTACGTCATCTGAAACTACGCTATGCAAATTGAGACAACTATACTGTACATGAGCAAATATGGTCAAGCTGTATCCCCCCGCCCTCCAAAAGGTGTCACCAACCCCGGTGTGGTGCAACCAACTGAAAAAGTTGCTAGCACCAGTGCTACCAGTGCAAAAGTTAGTGTAGAGCCCTGAATATTTTTGTTTGCACTATTTTGAGAGTGCTGACCTTTAATTTTAATACGAGATTTGCACAATACATGTTGTTATCCAAAGTAAATTTATTCTTTCATCGTTTTTTTTTTTTTTTTTAATCCATATAGCTTATAAAAAAATTAAACACACACTTAATTCTATACCGTGATATATACCTCTACCGTGAAGGGATGCAGTTGATACCGTGATCGGCTGGCCATACTTGCACATCATTGCATGTGTGTGTGTTCTCTAATGTTGCTATTTTGTGTGAAAGTGCTCATGCTGATACAGCTTCCTGCGTATACCGTTTGGTGAAAGCAGTGGGATTAGAGAAATACAAATGAAGGAAAAGTAAAAGGTTATGGGGGCGGCACAACCTGTAAATGAATCATTTCCAAGCTTGCTGCATTTATCCTCTTTTTCCATAACAACTTACATAAGTTCGTCAATCAACAACATGATTACAGTGTGTGCAAATATGATTAACACCAACATTTGCACAATAATAACATTTCCCCAGGCTTCCCTTAGAAAATTGCTCCTAGTGACTAGGTAAGATGCAATTTGTGTGCTTCTGTGAGCAATGACAGATTTATTAGCTTTATCTTTTCTGCAAAAGACACACATGGCGGGGCTCGGATATTTCACCAAGTTTGACATGAGAGCAGTTGGTTCTATTTGGAGCAGCCGGTGGACATATGATATCTGGAGTAAAGGTGACTAGCAAACCCTGACTGTCAGCAGTAGTGTCAACGATTGGCACTAAATCATTCTGTAAACCTGATGAATAACAATAATTAATGTATATTTGCTAAGACATTTTTTATGTTAATTGTTTATTGGTAAGTGAACAGGAATAGGCACAAAAGTGGTCTTAAACGGCATCCAGGAATAATATATTCAGTTTCAATGCAATTTAATTTAAAAAACAGAAAGGAAAGAAAGGAAGATATAAAATAAATAAAAAGTAAATTGTCACGCAAGATTACGTATTAAATTACTTATTGAAATTCAGGATTTAAGCCTGGTACAGAATAGCCATTTTTAACATCTTAACCAATTGCTAAAACGTTACGAGACACCACGCAAGACAAAGGCAAACATTGACATTTGTGTTCTTGTATGAATCTCTGAATGTCTCACGATTCGATTCGGATTTTTGGGTTTGCGATTCGATTTAGAATCGATTTGCGATTAAGAAGGACTTTTGATTCAAAATGATTTGATTGACAATGACTTTTGCTTTAATCTATAGATGTGCAAGGAATTGTAATGATCTACTCCAGTCTGACTTGTTAATGCTAATTAGCGCGCTACTCGCGGCACTTTTATCACTCAAAAGATCGGCTCCACACTGCAAAAAAAAAAACTTTTATTGGAATAAATTGATCCTGACTTTTTCCTTTTACTCTCTAATGTGGCTACAACTTAACAGTGCATTAGACCGAGTGAAACCACACTGCCCCTAAGTGGCCAAATCCGGTACAACATGAACAGCGGTCCAAATAAAGGCACACACAGACAAAGGCACGACAGTATAAAATAATTTAAATAAAATCGATTTTGGGACATTTAAAATCGATTCTGAATCGTACTAAATGAGAATCGCGATTCTTATGAGAATAGATTTTTTGGCACACCCCTACTTATGATCAGGGGTGGTCAAGTGGGAGTGTGTGTGTGTGTGGTGGTGGGGGTAGTTGGAATGGTATACCAGGGCCCCAATCACAAAGATGTCCCTGGGCCTTTGTAATGATTTTAAAACTTTAATTTAAATAATTCAGTCACTTAAAAAGAAAAAAGAAGCTTGTTGGGGAGCGTGTTCATCGCACCTGCTGTTGGCTAACTGGCCGCACTGCTAATTTGCCATTCTGTTCTGTACAGATTAGAGCCCATTCAATCGGGAAGTAAACAAGTCAAGTTTCCTGTCTGTCAATCTTTTATGAAGACAACACCTTAATGAGGTCTTCTTGTGGAGTTGCATAAATTGTGGAGTTGAAGTTAATAGCCTTAAACTAACTTCTGCAAGTGCACGTGTGCAGGGTGGGGTCGGATGTTGGAGGAATAAGACACACATTGTGTACTGGGATCTGGTCTAGAAATAGCTCACCATTAATGGGGAAACTGACTTGAATAATTAAAAGAAGTAAAATGTAAAACTTTTTATTTAAAAAAAACTTATCATGATACATGTTTCTTAATTTACAAAATAAGTGTAATAGATTTAGTTGAATGAAAAAAATAGCTGTTTATATTTACTCAAATATGACAAAAAAGGACAAAAATAGCAGCATAAATAATTTTATGGGGTACTCACTATTCAAAACGGGAGGGATAAAAATCCGCAGTAAGTGAAACACGAAGTAGCAAGGGACCACTGTAATTTGAGGCAACAATACATTTACACTGTTATAGAAGCTGTACATTGACTACTTTTCATTGTGTGGAAGTGTCATTTCTTCTGTGTTGCCCCATGACCAGGCTTGGGGAGTAACGGAATACATGTGCCGCCGTTACATAATCAGATTAAAAAAAAATTTTTTTTACTTTATTCCGTTACCGTTACAGGAAAAAACATGTAATCAGATTAAAGGTACATTTGTTAAAAATGGGGATTACTTTGAGGTATTACAATATCTCCCATGAGAGAGAGTGTGAGAGAGAGCGAGGGTGAGAGAAAGAGACAGAGAGAGAGATAGAGCTACAGAGCGAGCGTGCACGCCCGCACGAGTGGGACCGTTGCTACATGTCGGGGAGGTGGGGACGAACTGACTAGTCGTGTCCTCCACACCCGCGCGGGCAGAAGTTTGAGCTGAGAGTCCAGCGGCATGCAACGCGCTGTAGCTTTTTGCTAGCTAGCCCAATAGCCTACAATCATAATGTGAGTTACACCTTCCAAACAAATCTTCCTCCCACTAATTCACTATTTAAACATCATACACAACATCTATCTATCTATCTATCTATCTATAACTGTGAGGTGTGGTTGCTTTCAGTAACAGTTCGAAAACAGCATATGGCCTTCAATCAATCAATAAATCAATCAATAGCCTACATGCTTTTACACAAGGATTTTTGCTATTTGTAGGCTGCCCGGGTCCCTATCACCCACAAATAGCAGGGGCACATTGTAAAGAATATATATTGTGGCGATATTTATTTTTATTTTGTCTTATTGGAGTAATTCAAAAGTAATCAAGTTACATTACTTTAATATTATGGTACTTAGATTACTAACTACATTTTTTTTAGCAGGTAACTTGTAACTGTAACAGAATACATTTTAAAAGTAACCCTCCCAACCGTGCCCATGACAAGATATAATTGAACATCTGCATACATACTCCCTTTTTGAGTTACTGTATAATGGAACCAAAAATAAAAATAATAGAAATAAGACCTTTTCTCATATTATGAGACATGCTGTTGTGACCAATAATTGACCCTCCTCTCCCCCCATCAACACTTGACAGGTCTGATTTAATACACTCTTTGAACCTGCTCCACATGCAGTAATTAGCCGCCCTCTGACGTGAAGGCAAAATAGACTGTTATTAACTGCCATTTGTAACTATCAACCTACCCATTTTAAAAACATGCTTCTTAGTTGGTATTAGTTGCTGATCATTTAAAATTGGGTTAGTGGCATCAGTGTTCAAGCTGCTTGTGGGTTTTTAAAGGACCTTACACATTTGGGCATTCGCAAGACTTCAATAAATATTTCTCGAATGTTTGCTGTGTTTGGCTTACTAACAGGCCTGCCTATTCTGCTATATTGGCTTTTTGCATTCTGCATTTCACACGTGTCATATTCTGTTTAGGTGTTACACAAGCAGACCATAACTGCCTGTTTGCACTCAGACCTTGAGGCTTCTCTGACAGCTTGCTTAAAAGGGAGATGTGAAGAAAGGCTCCCATGATGAGCTAACACAGGTGTGAAAAGCACAACTGTGTTGCCTGAGGAGAACTCCTTTCTAAAAAGCTGGACTGACAAAGAGGTGAGATTCGAACCCTGTAGCTCACATGAGGAAGAGTACTTGCTGAACAACAACAGTTTCCATCTCGAAGAAACGCATTTAATTATTCTGTCTACCACTAAATGTTACTGGCATAAAGGAACAAAAATACATTCTTTGCAGTAAATAAATCAATTTTACACCAATTAAGTGTAATTGGATGAAATTCCCACAGCACACCTGAGCACCACTGATGGCACACTAATGTACTCACATGGAGATCATTGAATAAACAAAACATAAGAAATGCAATTTCGACCCCATAATTGATCAAATTACCTCCTAACTTGGGATCGGCCAAAAACTCGCTCATCCATCCAAGTTTCTGCCTGTATCTCATTTGAGGATGCAAGAATTGCTGTCGTTTTACACTGCAGTAAACCATGAGGTGGACGGCATTGATCTTTCTTTTAAGGATGCTCAGTGGGTTTTTACCAGCTGCTCTGTGATACGATGTGACAGAAACTCTGCTCAATACATCTTTATCAGGAAGAACCGCCGAACTGCCGCGGCCTGGGGGGCCCTGAGGTGTTGCGCTTGCTCTGTTCCGGCGGGGGTCGACGGCTCCCCTCTTTGGTGGAGATTTTCATGCATGCCAGATCCACCACACCAGCATCTACCGAAACTCAGACACAATCTGTTTCCTCCTCAGGTTATTGAATCGGTGGAGGCTGGTGTCTCGGATCTCACGCGGCTTCGTCTGTCCTTCCTTCCTTTTCTCGGTCTCTCCGTTGGTCTCTTGAGGCCTCCCTGACTTTATGTTTTTTGGATTTGTTGGGGTCTGGATGTTTCTTGGGCTGGGGAGGAGTTCTGGTGGGGGGTGTCTGGTCGGTGCTGGATTTCACCTTCCTTGGTTTTCTTCGGTCCCCTCGGGTCTCCTGGTGTTCGATTTAGGTGAACGGTATAAGATTTTTTTTTCTAATAGGTTTTCTGGTGAGCTAACAAACACACGCACGCACGCACGCACACACACATACTCACCCACACACACAAAAAAAAAAAAAAAAAAAAGTATGTATGTATGTATGTATATATGTATATATGTATGTATATATGTGTATATATATATATATATATATATTTAAAAAAAAAAAAAAAAAAAAAAAAAAAAAAAAAAAAAAAAAAGAGCAATGATGATGACATTTCCGAATGAACAATACTGAGCTCTTAAGAAAGAAAAAAAAAAAAAAAAAAAAAAAAAAAAAAAAAAAAAAAAAAAAAAAAAGGAAGAACCCATTTCTTTATCTTCGATTCACACACGGATTACTTAACAGTACAGTGACATTCTAAAGAATGACTCATTCTTTTTGCAAGGCATTGGACAATTTTGTGCTTTTCATCATCAGAAAAAGACAGAATTGTTCATATTATGCATTGAAACGGCAAATTGCTTAATATTGTGGAATAACTAATGCTCTAACGAGTGGATGGGGCATCAATACAGTCCTCCTCCTCCTTCTTCTTCATTTAACTTTTTAGTTCAAACTGCTGTCATTAAATAAGTCACACTAGAATAGATCTTAGCGTGCATATATTTGCAAGACCTCCTTTCTAATCTGCGTCTTTTTTCTTTCAATGATTTTGAATGACAATTATTCAAAAATAAGAGCAGCCTCTAAAAGGAGTGGTAAAAAACAGTAAATGAGAAAAGATACACACCAGAAGTTACCTGGAAAAAGTCATCCACCAAATGATTACTTCAGTATTAATTGAAGAAAAAAAAAGTCTAGTACTGAGTAACTGGTAAGTATTTTCAGTAATTTCGACTTTGTTTCTGTATTTTCACAGATGCAGCAGCTCAGTGCAGTCAAAAATGGGACAATTATGCCGTAGTGAACACAGCTCCTCTCAATCCTTTTAAAATCGCGGTCCTTGACATGGTGGAAGCAGAAACTCATTTGCTGGAGTCCATGCAGGAGGCCGAAGTGCACAAAGGTACAAGGAACTGCAAGCAGACCTCTGCAGGCAGATGATGTAAAGTTGGCCAGGAAAAGCACAGATTTGTGAAGTGGGTACTTAGAGACCGCCTTCCACCTTGTTCGTAAATACCAATGTGTGCCCCTCCCCACTGCCCTACATAGTTCTGCCGTGGCCAGTGGGATGATTTGAAAAATATATAATAGAGATGAAAATAAATAATAATGATAATAAATAAGTTCAATGAATTGATTTCTGCAATGATTCAGGGGATTCAATGTACTCTGTTATCATATTTAGAATAAAACTCAATGACAATCACCACACATGTCCACCTACAATATGTCTTTATGTCCTCAATGTATATTTTGTCATTTAGTGGCTTGTTTACTGTAGACAAATTCCTTGTGGGTCCTTAAACATGTCAAGATGATTCTGATGGAGCAAATGTATGTTGTAACTACTTCCCCTCTGCATACATTATGGAAAGAGATACTACGGTAAATTGCTTTTAGTTTTTTTATGTTAGCTTTTAAGTTGCTTGGCGAGCAGTCCAGGCTGTAGCTCTGGTTTGGATAATCGCATCAAACTTGTATGACAGTTGAAAAATGAAATGCATCTGGAACATCAAGACTCACCTTCGAGATTTTGCGGATTGTTGTGGCTTCATGTGGTTGCTTGTTTTCCCCCTGTTGTTAGGTTTAATAATGACTAACAAAATACATTTATTTATCGGTTTGATTTATAAGGTTGATGCTGAAAAGGACAGGATCGGTTAGTATCCCACCATGTGTTGAATATAAAAGCGCCACTCGATGTATTAAGAAATGGAAAATGAATGTTGACAAAGGCTTCACTTGTATCTAATCAATGCTTTTCTCTGGCCAACTGTGTTTTTTATTCTCATTCTCATTCTCAACACAAATCCAATGTCCCTTCAGTTTATTAAATGGAAGAAAGCATAAAAAGCTTCAAAGCTGCACTGCCTAATTTATTCTAAATACCAACCGTTTACTCCGACAGCTGTCAATTCAAATGCATGTTGACTTTTTGGAAAGCTGTTTCAGACGGACTCACATTTTTTTGAAGTCACATATTGTGTATTCGGGCCAGTCAATGTAGCACACCACACGGCCAGGGAGCTGGTCGATGTTGGAGTAGTAGTACTGCGGAAAAGCCAAGAGTAGAGCCAGGATCCAGATCACTCCTACCACTACCTTGGTCTCTGTGGATGACATGCGCTGCTGCAACGGGTGGATGATGGCCATGTACCTGCAATGGGAACATACAAGGCATTACAATTCAACGTTTTTGTACATTTTTCCAGTTTATCATACCAAACATTATTTTTCTTTAATTTTGCCTAACCTAATCACTTAATCTCTTGCATTTCTCTCCAACATCCATTTTTTCATGGAAAGGTGCAAGGAACCATCATTTTAAATTTTATTGGGTATTTCACACTTTACATTACAATTCAGTAGAGTGCCATGATCGCCAAGCAATTGATATGGAGCAGTTTTGCAAATCAATGACTTAATTTTGTTATGGTTTGTGACTGGTTGGACCCCAAAGCATTAACAGAGCATTGAAAAACTTAAATCGTTTTTTATTACAAGAACTAAAGTTAAAAAAAAAAATACATATAAAAAAATAAAAGAAAAAGACTAACAAAAGGTGCTACCAATTGGGCAGGGGTATATGTTGCAAAGTACAAGAAGTGAATCACAAAGTGTTGCTAGAAAAACCAAAAACTTACTACCAGGGACAAGAGCACCAGACTGTAACCAAACAGGAGGAACCAGACTGCACACAGCAAACGAGGACAAAGGAATGACCAAACAATACGATGGTGTGCCGGGGATCCTTAAAACAAGAAGCTAATTACAATTGGCCCCAGCTGTGCACCTCCCTGCTATACTGTTCAACCTAGGGGCAACTCACAGATTGGGAACAACTAAACAACACATAACCAAGAGAGAACATGACAGCACATCCTGTTCCGATGGTGCACATCCTGTGGCCGCCCTCTGTTCCTGTTCTGGTGGCGCGCGAATTGTGCCTGCCTTCTGATCCTGTTTCGGTGGTGCACGAGAGCTGTGGCCACTTCCCAAGCCTGTTCGCGCCGCACATCCTCCGGCAGCGCACGTTCTGCAACCGCCACCTACTTTGTTTAGTGGCGAATGTCCTGTGGCTGCTCTCTGTTCCTGTTCCGATGGTGCACATCCTGTGGCCGCCCTCTTTTCCTGTTCTGGTGGCGCGCGAATTGTGCCTGCCTTCTGATCCTGTTTCAGTGGTGCACGAGAGCTGTGGCCACTTCCCAAGCCTGTTCGCGGCGCACATCCTTCGGCGAATGTCCTGTGGCTGCTCTCTGTTCCTGTTCCGATGGCGCACGTCCTGTGGCCGCCCTCTGTTCCTGTTCCGGTGGTGCACGAGTGCTTCGGCCACTTTTTGTTACTGCCTCAGCGGCACAAGCCCTGCTGCAGGCATCCTCGCCTCCTGTGTTGCGTCCCGGGATGCACACTGGCCTGGCCCGGACAAGCACCTCTCATCTGGCACCCGGGACGCCCACAGGACATTTTCAGTAGGGCAATTTGAAACACAAATATACATTTTAGTTCAAACTGAATTTCTGAATGGGTTGTGTGGCAAAGCTAAATCGACTAAAATAACATATACTGTAATTTAATGTTTTGAGAACATTTATTGTGCACCTCTCAAAAGCCAAAATCAGAATTTAGGACTGCATTTTCAAAGCAAACAAATAACATTAGTGATATAAATATTCAACATACAATATTAATATACCTTAATATTTTAATTTTATAGGCTGACGTATGTTTCAACGTAATGTAATTCATTTCCGTTTTTCGGTCTTGTAGCTTGTAAAATGAGCAAGTAGTAACACAGAATATCATGTTTGTATTGCTGACATATTATGTGGGTCAATAACCTTTAAAGGCGCATGGATTAGTGAGAATCCAGAGCCATCTTAAGAAGCTTAATACAGATAGATTTGTTGCCTCTCAAAAGAAGGAGAAAATAACGATAGATTATTACGATCTAGCTAAAATGTACTAACTGTAAGAATATAAAAAAATGGTGTGGTATAGTAACTGCATCAGTTTTATCACAAACTAATTACAGTAAATAATTGCACCATATGACTTATTTACAGTGAATATTTACACCATAGGACTTATTTTTTGTGTACTTTTGGGATGCAATATGAATTTGCACATTGAGCAGGGTTTCCCCCAGAAAACTTGCTAAACCCGGTGGTCTGGACATAATTCGACTCTGGGTGGGCTGCGCGACCAACCAACATCCAGCGATTACTATTCGTCGTTTGTTGACGGGGAAAGCCAGAGCGCACAAGGCTCTGAATTATATTTTTTTCTTTGCGGAGCAGTTTAGTGAAACACTGACTTCATTTTGAGAGTAGATTTCTAATATTGTGGAATATTTTTTTTTTGTAGCCAGTTAATTCCAGGGATGTAAAGCAAGGGTTTTGTTAAACAATAACAAATTGACAATATAGCGAATAAACAATTTTTTATTTCTTAAATTCTCGTGTAAAGCAGCAAACTATTCTATTCTATAAAAAAAAAGAGATCTACTGTAATGTAATTTTGAGAATGCTTACGGGGAAGATGCCACGGACTTCCTACTTCCGGGTTTTACACATCAGCGCCATTTCCGGCCACTGCTGACCGCGATCCAACACTCCCACAAGATTTAATCACTTGCTTATCAAAAATATATGCTATTGATGAACCTGTCGAACTGCACAATTTGGACAGAAAATAATAGTTGTGAAATACAAATGACCTTTTCTTCCCAACACATCTAGGAATGGTAAGTAAAGCTTGACTTAATTATCTCTGGCTACATGTATTATAGGATAATTACTGAAATAGATTTTTTTTGTGACATTGACAAGTTTTTTTTTGTTATTTGTATGAGTTTTATTTATATGAGAATTGAACTGTAGTGTCACAGTATGGACACTGAGTGGCACCCACGTGTAATGAAATACATGACAGAAGAAGGAGAGATCTCAAGAAGAAGAAATCATGATGTAATGTCGAATACTGAACTGCCTGTATGCTAACTGCTGAGCTGCAACTAAAGTGAATTTAAAAATAAATGCAAGACTGATTGTTGCAAATAGAACATGAACCAGAGCCAAAGCCCGGACAGCGACCCTCGCCTATTGTGAATTTCTTTGGGGCTACAACGAAGCTAAATACTAATGCTAACGTGAATGCTAGTATCGTGATCCACTTTCTGGCACTTCAGTGATAGCAAGCCATTTATTATCCTGTTACAAAAACGACTGCTGTAAAAAAAAGTAGCCCAAAGTGTGTCCTTTCAATACAGAAAATGCTTCTTTAATTTTTTTTTTTTTTTGCGACATCCTCCACTAACATGGAACGCGGCAACACTGCCTGTGCCTGTATGAACGCCCGGGCACGTCTGGTTTGCATATCCAGGGTACCCAGAATGCGTTCGCGAAAAGTATTTATTAGCATTAATTTATAAGGATGTTTATCCTTGTCACATGTGTCAGTAGTTCAATGTGTATCTTATTTAACACATTTATGTTTGATTTATGTTGCAATGTTTTTATTTTATTTATTTAAACAAACCATGACACTTTAGTTCGTGTGCAAAATGGTTTATTCCATGTAGCAGCTCGATAACTTACATCTGGCCATTGCTTCTAATGTTAAGATTTTAGTGGATTCATTTTGGATGGTGGATTAATAAATCAGGTCCTATTCATTTTAATAGTCCATTAACACATTCCGTGTATTTGAAACCCCATTTAAGTGAAACTATTTATTTTAAGTAGATTACATCTTTCATCATCACTCTGTTCACATTCTTTGTTATCACCTTCTATAATTAGGTTATTTTATAACAAGTCACCTCCGTTTAGCTACAGCCACACATCAACTCCTGGTTTGGGTTAAATATAACTGCACACAAATCACACTGACAGATTATAGGATAGAACAAAGAAAGGGGTGTTTGCTCAGTATGTACAAGAAGTCATTCAAATTTGAAAATATAGTTCTTTATTTGATCTTTATTTGATATATTAAAGATGATAAACCCTGATGAGAACATAAATCTAGAGTTTTAATTGTGTTTATATGAATAATTGAAGATTTGAAGTCAGAAAAATGACAAATAATTGTGTGTGTCATAATACTTCCTAGTCATGTGACAACTCTTTTAAATACCATGTACATTGTTAGTAACGACTGCAGTGTACCTCAGTAGTACAATAAATTAGATTGAAACACATTTGCTAACATAATCAATGGCCCTTTAGTGTGACCAAAACCGGTACATGTCAATAAATATAATAATTCGAAAATGTATGTAGCAAGCTTAAACTGAATATTATAATAAACTGCATCGATATGCATCAATGAATACTATAGTACAATGCTTTTTTAGAGGTCTAATTAAAGGCTTAATCCCCCTAATAATGCAAATGAATAACGCTAAAATACTTTTCACACTAATTATTTCAAATGTAACAAGCTTATCAAATCTCTCAGTGGAGTGGTAAAAAAAAAAAGGGTTAGATTTTTTCTTGCTTCTAACAGCTCTGGAAGCCATGTGGCTTTTCTTTGTGTAGATGTTGACGTTGTGGATGTCAGAAACGAATGCACACCTGGCAGAGGTCCAACTTTTTTGCAGCAACGACTCACAGCTCCTCTCGAGCTGGCGTTGAAATTAAGCATGAGCAAAGTCCAGCCTCAGCTCTATTTCTACCGATTTACAAGCAATTTTAAGACTATTACGCATTAAGCTTGTGCTCGTCTTGATTGTACTTTTTACTTGTTACACTTGGTGGTGTTGCTCTAACAGGAGCAATACTAGGAAGAAGAGTAGTGTGTGTGGTAAACATAACAGTGAAGATGAGGATGTTTTTTACTTCCAGGCGCACTGGGGAAAAGTAAGCAGAAATTATAGAAAAGAACATTTGAAGTCACATAGGAGTAAGTGTGGTTCCCAACCCACCAGTTGCAAATTACATCTAGACCAGACTGGGCAGGCTTAGTGATGTAGTCCAAAGACATCTGTTGATCAAAGCTTCTTAGCAGTGTTATGATGTTTGAGTGAAAGCAACCAACAGAATGGTCACGATAGGAGGCAAAGCTCTTTCATTTTCTTCCGCTTAGCTTGTGCAGGGTCACGGGGGAAGCAGCTAAACAATCAGGGACGATGTGGAAAGTATGATTGAATCATGAGTGATATGATACGTCTTGAAAACGAGTGAACAAGTGAGCAAAGGGGGTGGATGTACAAAGAGGATTGTTCTGAAAACTGGCCCGTAAGTGATATCTATAGAGGCATTGAAGTCTCTAGGAATGAGATCAGTCAGTGCTGTGAAAGTTATGTGGTCTGCAGCTATCAGTAAAATCAAAGAGAAGGGCCCGTTAACAAAAGGTTTGCATGAGCAAAAACGAGCCCAAATGTGATTGGCCAAATAAACAGATGTTGAAACTGATCTAAGAACTGGGCATACCGAGGATTGCATCAATATCAAAAACAAAAATTATCAAGGCATTTTGTCTATCAGCAATGCAATTTTTGAGCTTTGCAAGCATTTCAGTACACGTCTGTGACAACTGGTTTGTAGTCAAAAGTTCTACGTCCAATTCCCATGCCCTTGGGGAGTGTTGTGGCACATCAAACAAAACATGGAATTTGTGTCGTTGCAACTTTTACAAAACTTTCAGAGCAATAGATTTCTGTAACACAGTAATACTGTTTACTTGCTTGCCACTAACACTTCCAATTCCATCAAACTTCATTTAAGGACATATTTTCCCGGGTGCATTGTGGAATTTAAAATGTTAATTTTAAAGATTTTTCAACATCATGCTTGCCACACCAATGTCCAGATGAGTACAAATAGCCTTAACTTTTTAACTGTGACTGTTCCTATCAGCTTGCATCTCCCCATCAGCCCCAAAGCTCCACAGTTTCTTGGGGGTGGGGTTGGGTGGGGTTGGGTGGTACGGTGACGCCATGCTCGTCGCCACAGACAAGCAGTGTTTTGTTGACACAATTGGGATGGAAACAGAAAAACAAAACAAAAAAAAAAACAGAAGAGGCCGGCTTCAAGCAAAGACTCCCAAGAAAACTGAAAAAACGAAGAGTTTAATCTAAATTGTTTTATAAAATTAGATGATGTTCTAATAAAAAGAATTGATTAAATCATAGGTGTCAAACCTATGGAGGTGTCCTCGAGGGCCGCAGGACAAGACGAGAACTAGAATATGAATATTACCACTACATGTGCGACTATACACAACAGTCCAGGTATGTTTCCATATATTATGGCATGGTAAGAACCCAATAAGAAAGTTTAATGTGCATAAAACGTGTAATTTAATTGGTTAAATTATTTAAAATACCATAATATTTCATGAACCTAAAAGTACTTGGTATCAGTACCTGTGATACTGGCTCCTGTATTTACTTCGATAGATTAGATACCAAAATCTCAGCTATCGCACAGCTCTAGTGAACACACATAGCGGACACGGATTTTTGGTGTGAATCGGGGCCACTTGTGTTTTCATCACAAATGTAGAAAATGTAAAATCCAAACTAATGACTGACTTGATGGGCATTGCTTGCCCACGAAAAGAAGCTCAACATTGATTACAAAAAAAGGGGCTCTGAAAATGTCTGGAAGCGCTGGGAAGGCGGAAGTGTTTGGGAGTGTTTCTACAAGTCCGTGGGAAAACACAAGCGTGTGCGACAGCAGATATAAAAGCGTGTCAAAATAATAATCAACCAATACTGCAGTGCGACCCTCCGTCCACCGGGAGACGGAGGGTCGCACTGCAGTATTGCCGAAAGTTTGGCGACTACAGAGGTGACTGACTGAGGAAAAAATCTCCCCTGCGTCCTCCGACCACGGTCAGAATACCAAGCAGGAAAGGATAACACTTTCTAGTGTCACAAAAAGGGCAAAACTGAAGTCGCACAAGCGTCGCAGAAGGACGTGGATCAATATTGGAGCAGCGTTAATATTGGAGAAAATGGAAAAACCGAAAAGGATGAAACTGGACCCACAGCTTTCTTTCTTCTTTCTAAAAAGGTAAGACATCGTCACGAAAATGCGATTCTATTCTATTTATGATAAGCAATGCACAATACAACTACAACTAGCTAACGTCTCGGCACTCTGGGCGCGTGCACGTCGCTGGCTTCCATTCTGCTTTTCGCCAGAAGGGTCACAAATCTGCAAAAACTCTATCTTGCGACATGGACCTTTAATCACCATTGCTATTTACTATATGTGCTTCTGTATACAAATCTGTGCATGCTTGTAATCTGATTGGCTGACACTGCTGACAGAGTGTCTTTGATCTCCGATTTTGTCCCACCAATCCGGGCTAAGAAAGATGGCCTGTTTCTCAATCAGGTGATTGGCTGTAAGGAACTCCTTTCATCAATCAGCTGTATTTACCACAATTTGGAAAGTACACTTTTACCGTCTGCCAGCACTGGCTGTTCTTTAATGTGAACATTCAGTCTCTGCGCCTTGATTACATTATTAGCAAAATTGTGCATGGTTAAATATTTTTAAGTGATCAGTTGTTAATGCTGGTGGATGGTACTGGTTTGTGTATGGAAATACATATTCTGAAATTGAGGTTTGTATTGTTTCACTATGCCCATGGCCTGTGCTAAGTAGTTTTTCACCAACGACATTAGTTTTTGATGTTGCTCTGGTGCCTGTGCTCGAAAAATCTGAAATACCTCCCCAAAGCTTTTGTTTACTCACAAAGCAGCTGAGAGAAACATTTTGTGTAGAATGGCTGTTAAAAAGAAAGATCAGATTTCTGTTCCTTTTATTCACATCTCACAAATAACACCTTTGAGACTTTGGATTTCAAATAATGGGTAACCCGTGGTTCCTTCTCACAAAGTGGCAAGCGTGGTTCGATGTGGTCAGTTTGTACTAGATTGTGAGGGTGATATACAAATTCAATTATCAACGGATTGCACCTAACCTACAATGGCAAGCCAGTGGTTCAATATAAACATCATGAGGCTGCTGTGCTGCATTCCTGCAAAGTGATGTTTGATTAAGTGATTAAAAAGCAATCCACTACAGAAAGCAACTGCAGAAATTGGCTTCATGCCTCACAGTATTTGTTCCTTTTTGTTTTTTGCAAATTATGTTTGAGCGCAGGTTGCCGTAATTTGATCAAGCTTTTGTTTCCACTGGTTTGTTGTCCTTTCCGGCATGCTTTTGTGTGTTTTACAGAAGGATGTGAAACTAAACTACCATCAAGGAGAATGGCTGGGACTGAGCAGAGGGAGTTGGGCAATGTCACATCTCACAAGGAGATGTGAGAGCGTCATGGCACAACTTTATGCATGTATATTTATATAATAATTTCGTTTGCTGAGCTCATCAATCACTAGCAGACAATCCCATGCTACCCTGTAAAATCCATTTCATCTGCACCACTTCCACCTCCTCCTTCTACCACTACAGTCATACTTGCTATAACTAGAAGTAAACGTAGGTAGAGGACCACATTATATCCCACCAAGCTATTCACAAATGTGCATTTTGTTCTGTGGAACCTAACACGTGATAATTTGTGATTGTTCTGATGCTGCCAAAGCCCTGTCTAAATAGGAAAATTGTTAAGTATTTGGTGTTAAGGAATTATGTTGAAGTGATACATCGTGACTGAGAGACTAGTATGATGGGGAGGCGCCTAGTTTGTAAGGAGTCATTGTTATTTCCTTTGTTTGTGGGAATGTTGAGGAATTCAGATGCGAGGCGCAAACCCTATAATAACACAAGTGCCAAAGGTACTCACGCTCTGTTCTTAAACAGAAGTAGAGATATTTGCATATATACTTCCCACCACTGTAGACACGAGAGCTCATTTCCGACAATTGTCTGAAGTCCTCCTCCCACTGAGTTGCGAACGTTGCCAAACGCTGAGGAGATTGCGTTTCGCTAGAGTTCGACAGGGTTCGGAATTAGTCTAAATATGTCGCTGTTGATAAATTCACGCTGACTTTCGTGCACTACACAGAGAGCGCTTGTGTTCGCTGTTTGTCAGGCTATGCTCGCGCCGTGATTTCCAAAAGTACTAGTCTGTTGTACTACATGAAACGCTGGCCCACCATCCATCCATCCATTTTCTTAACCGCTTGTCCTCACAAGGGTCGCGGGGTCGCTGGAGCCTATCCCAGCTGGCTTCGGGCAGTAGGCGGGGTACACCCTGAACTGGTTGCCAGCCAATCGCAGGGCACACAGAGACGAACAACCGTCCACACTCACAACCACACCTACGGACAATTTGGAGTGTTCAATTAGCCTGCCATGCATGTCTTTGAAATGTGGGAGGAAACCGGAGCACCCGGAGAAAACCCACGCAAGCACGGGGCCAACATGCTAACTCCACCCAGGAAGGCCAAAGCCCGGACTCAATCTCACGTCCTGTGCACTGGGAGGCGGACGTGCTAACCAGTCACCCACCATGCCGCCCGCTGGCCTACCATATCCCCAGTCAAAGCACCTATTGAACCTACCCTCCGTTTTTTGTGTTCTGAAGGCCAAATTTGAGCATCGGAGTGTAGCAAAGCGTGCTCGGGGTGTATTTCTGAATGCACCCTATTTGACAGCGCTACATCCCACCGGATGCGCACAAGTAAAACCTATTCGACGGTGATAAACACGCATCTATACCCGCTACGAAAGTCGCAAGATCCACACCATGCCAGCCAAGAAAAAAATGGCCACAAAGAGGAAGGCAAAAACCCCTTTTGAGGTTTTTGAGGAAAACGTCGAGTGTACCCAGGTTTCAGATGAGACGGAATGTGAAAACACTGCGCGCTGCAGCGGTACCGCTGGTCCGTCTCAATCAGCTGATCCTGCAGCCGCAGAAGCCGCCCCGCGGTTGATGTCCAAGGTAACTCGTCTTCTCCTACTGAAACTACTGAGCCCGTAAAGAGGAAGAAGACGAGATATTTGAGGACATCAGCGGACAAAGACTTGTTGGTGGCTTTTTTTGTACCCCATGTTTTACAACCCGCGTTTGGACGCGTTCAAAGATATCAACAGCAAAAAAGAAGTTGTAAACCAGTTTGTCAAGGCTCATTTTGAAGACAAGGGTCGGCCTGTACCAAATTGTAAGTATTTTTTTTAAATGATATTGTATTTACTTCACACATAATTCACTTGGAAAATGAATGCTGGAGACAGCGCACCTTTTTATATGGGCTGCTCCAGCCCACCTGCTTCTCCAGGAAGTCTCGAAGATTCTTAATTAGTGGCAACTACGTCGCAAATATGTCTCAATTAGTTACAATTTGTCGCAATTTGTTGCCGTCATCAACTTTCACAAAATTTGCGCGTTGTCTCAAAGGTCGCAAAGAAGTCGGAAATCGTCGGAAATGTGTCGCAATTATTTCGCAATATGTCGGTAATGTCACAGATGACAACCTCAAAATTTGCGAATGTTGCCGATTTCAACATTCACAACAGTGGGTGAGGGGCTTTAATGATCATGTACACGCTCGGGGGTTGAAGCATACAGTCAACTATTCGACACATCGATCCATTTCATATTGATATTATATTACATTTGTGATTATTACTTCAAATCGATTATTTGCCAATCGCGTGATTGTTTACACATGGGCAACACCTCACAAAAAGATTGTGTGGCTGCTGAATGAATCTCCCAAGGATATCAGAGGTTCTTTCAGCTTGCACAAACCTTCAGCTGTTAGAAAACTACATCTGGAGCCATATTCCTAAAGATTCTTAGTGCAAAGAGTTGCTCCTAATGGCTTAATTCTAAGACAATTCTCAGTCATGATATTTTCTTAGAATTTTCCCTAAAAGTGACTTACTTATTGCGAGAGCTTCTAAGGTGAGATCTGTTAAGAGCAGGGACGGAGACTTTTAAGTTCACTTAGCAGAGAGGAAAATGGTGGACAGAAGAGGCAGGAGAGATATTGTCCAAAAATGATAGGATGACATTGAATTCATGAAATGAGCCATTTTACCCTAGTTAATACCAAAATTAAGTTGAAATGCATGGCAATTACGCAAATAAAGACATCTATCACTATGTGAATACTATGAAAGTGGGCTTAAAAGTAAAATCTCACTGAGCGGTGAAGGCTTGCAAGTGTTTGCAAATGTAGCAAATGTTGTTTTATAGGCAACATGAAACCTGTAACGAACCCTGACAAAAATCTCAGTGAGATACTACCTTTAAGTTAACACTTTGTAATCATTTAAAGTATATCTCACCATTCATTTAACATACATTTTTTATGAAATATTTGCAATTACGTAGTCTCTAAAAAAATATATTCTATGATATTTGAGGATCCATTCTTTGCCCTTTATCACCCAAAGTGTATTTTTTCTAGCTTTTAGAAACAACCAATCACAGCATTTGAAATTATGACTTATACCTAGCAACAGGGGTCAACCACACCTCCTCACTAAGATTTGGGTTTCTGTCATTCATTGTTCAGAGTTCTCAGAGAATGTTCAGAAATCACCTCTAAGTTAAGACTCTAATATAATTCTTTATCTGAGCTCTCTGGAATCATTGTCAGAAGTTTTAGGAATACAGGCCTTGCTTGTTTACTTTCAAACACAGCTCGTAGCGAACCTGAGTGATCATGAGTGGAGCAAGTTCTAGAGTGCCCATGTCCGGTCCTCAAGAGCCCCTATCCAACTTGTTTTAGGCCCCGTCCAGACGGAAGCAAAGCCGGCTTCGTTCCTCAAACAAATCTCGTACACACAGAAGCATTTCAAGACCTGCGTGTGTCCAAAAGAAGACGCTGAGGATGTTTAACGGCTGTAATGTATATGCCAAGTCTGGAATGGCACTGTAGCGCAGCCACAGGGAGTTAACGGAAAGCGTAGAAGAAGAATTAGCGAAGAAGACGAACACTTCATTTTTTAACTTTATTGCAATCTACAGAACAAACATGGCTTTGCATGAATCAAAACAACATGAAAAAGACAAACAGGAGAAGTGACAATGGCAGGTGATTCAAGTACAACACCGCTTGTTGAACGTGGGAATAAAGAAGCAAAATATTTTGCTGCAAAAACATAAGCAAGCTAAGGCGGCTGCGTAAAACGACTACGACACGGCTATCCGCCATTGTTGTTGACAGACTGACGGTTCGCGCGCAATCACGCGAGAATTGGCGCATACGTCATCAATCTGCGACAACGCGTCATCATTGAACTGCGACCATTACGTCATCACTGGAGGAGTATCCTGCATATGGTGTCCTGACGGACGCGTACGGGGCACGTTTTGAAATCTCTGGAGCCCAAAAGTGATCGATTTCAAGCTCCGAAACCGCGCTTGGCGTGTGGACGAACGGCTTAAACGGTAAGAAACTTGTGAGGATACATTGAAACTGGCTTTCTGCCACTATATTTAGAACAAAGATGAGGCGGAAATCATTGATCACCACACCAAATTCAGCCATGGTCTGGTTGTGAATGGTTCGCACATTCAAAACAAAAGTGATGATACTTTTACTACTAGTTTTACTAACCAATAGGCACACAACAAGAAAGTGCACATTATGGACCATAAAAGTAGTAAAAAAAAAAAATTTCCATCCTCAACCGTGAAGCATTATGGGATGAGGTCATCTACGCCCTCTTTCCGGGGGGAGTGACGTCAGGTATGCGACAAGTCACGTTTTCAGCATGCACGACTGACGTGTACACACTGGTCTAGCGGCACAAACAATGGAGGAAGTACGGGGATTTGCATTTTCAACCTGGAAATACAGTCATTATTTTCAGTTTCTGTCAGTCAAAGAAGACAACATCAAGGTTTGTTGTACATTATGTGCTGGCGACAAAGTCCTATCGAGCTATAAAAACACGTCAAATAAAAAAAAAAACATTTGGAGTCGCAGCACAGTACAGTGAAACTCGTTGAGAAAGTCCGACCTGGGAAACAGGTGGGAGCAGCGCCAGTGACTGATGCAGGATGTCCACCTCTGAAATAACAAAAGTTGGACTTTGGTGCAAAAACACTTGTAAGTGGAGAAGAGCTGAAGAGAATTGTTGGGCATTATGTTGTTGAAGAAATGCCCATAAACAAAGTTGATTTACCCTCGTTTCGTGCCATAATAAACAAGATTCCTACTTCTGCGAATGCCGAGACGCCCTTCTCGCTGCTGTCAGTTGTCCAAAGTTCAAACTGCGATGGCTGAGAGATGCAGGTAGGAGGCAAAAAGCGAAAGAGCTTCTGACAACACATCAGTGCTGTTCAATTGCTCTGAGTCATGCAGCACAGAGCCCTGCCAGTGAGCCCACCACATCCGCCTCTGCCACCAGCCAAGGTGAGATGGAATTTTTCACTTTTGAGGCAGAACCAGAGATGGAGACCAACTCTGCTGAAAAGGAAGTCATGGACTACCTGAGGTCAGCCTATGACCTTCAGATTCTGCATCAGTTTTCAAACATAAAGCACACTCCAACCCCATCAAGTGCTCCTGTGGAGCATCTCTTCAGTCTAGGAGGTGCAGTGCTTACCCCTAGAAGATATAGACTTTCTGATAAGACGTTCGAAAAACTTTTGTCAATAAGGTATAATCACTGGTTTGCTCACCTCACTGCACTTTTTCACTCGTAACATAATAGATAGTCAAGTCAAGAAAGACTGTCTATTTTGTTTTTCATAAAAACTTTAACATTTTCATGTTAAAAATGCACTTCCAATAAAGTATTTGGATCCTACCCCATTCTTATTTTTATGTTGGGGTGGTGTTATCGGCAGCTGCTGAACGTAACTAAAAAGGTAACTTGTAATCTAAATTAGTTACTTTTAAAATCAAGTAATCACTAACGTAATTTAGTTACTTTTAAAAGCAAGTCATCAGTAAAGTAACTAAGTTACTTTTTCAAGGTAACTGTGGCAACACTGCAATCAAGTAAATACTTATGTAGCCCAAAACGGCTTTTATCACCAACCAGGCTCTGCTAAAAAAGTGAAAATGTTCTTCTCTTATTCTTCTCGTGAGACATTAACCGCGCTCAGGAAACAAACTGACTTCCGGTATAACTAGAAATAAGTGGAGAACTAGCACCACCCATTGAAACAAACAGGTATTACATTGGTGAATTTAACAATGTTTTTTTTTTGCGTGGTTTCTTAACAGTTACCTCTTTTTTGCCTGGGACATTAGCATGTAATTGAGGGATATGATTCTCTTAATGTTTCGCCTGTTCCATATTAGTGTCATATGTATCAGCAGATTAAGAATTACAATGTTAGAACAATTCTCTAGTTTTCGATTAATCAAAAATCAGTTGCACAAAATCATCAGAATCGTCACTCAATGGTTATTGTGCCCATTCCTAGTTTTTTGTCCATCTTTGAGTTGAGAGAAGAAAGAACAACATTTACACATGACAAATGCTATCTAAAAAGGACAGAAGAATACGTTGGTAAAAAGTAAACAAATGTTAACAATAACAATGTTTACAAAAATATTATTCCTATCATAGAGGTATAATTGTTCAAAAGCATTCGTCTTGCAAACAGACCTCCATCAAAACATGTCCACGATCAAGATCCAATCAGATTAGATTTTTCCAATGATTAAAGCGGGCTGGTGTTGATTGTTCTGTTGTTTTTTAATTTTGAGGTGACATGGCTGCAAGGCAGCTGTTTAAAACTATCCAAGATGTGATTGATTTGGACTGATGCACCGAGGCTCTTTTTATAAACAAGGGCACACTGGAAGTGAAGGGAACTAAAAACAACCAGTTGAGGTGACAATATGTGTCCAGAGTCCATTAAAAAAATGGATTCGATTTTTAATAAATATGTATTGTTTGGACAAATAAGCCTTCGGAAATAATACACATTTTTATGCTCTTGGACACTATATGAAAGGTTAATATTACACATTTGGAAAATCAGCCCGATCATAGGGACATAAAACTGCCCCCGTTTCACATAGTCTTGTGTATTATTAGCTCCCTCTCGTAAGTGCACTATTTCTATTATTACTAGATTGTCATACAAGTATAAGAATTTAACAAAAGGTATTAAGCATAATGTTCAAACCTGTAATTTTTTGGAAAGAAATAAGCATGTCATGCTCCGTGACACTTTAGCATATAGTGCATTTGGAGACTAGTTTTCATTCAGCCTTGAATATAGTTCACTTTAGTCTTCCTATTAGTGTTGTATTAGTGCCTTTTGAGACATTAATGTGGAATAATTTCCACCACTGTATTAGCCCACAAATCCAGGAGTTGTGATGTGCAGAGCTGTCATGCGCCAGCATATCCTTTCATGATAATGCATCATGATCTCTATGGGAAAAACGCAAAGAGGAAGATGTAACAATGATATTGAATGCTCCAACTAGTTCCAATTGTGCTGTCCATAGTAACAATGTAGTTGCATAGAAATAATAAAAACGGCTACATGGTTTCACTACTCAATGATTTCGTTTACCTTGGCAAATAAGCGACGTTGTTTATTCTCCACCACCAACGTCGCACTCTCAGAGGTAGAATTTAACCCCGATTTATTGTACTTATATGCAGAATACACAGGATACAGTCAGTGCTCCTGACAAAGATAACAGTATAATGTAACACTGCAGACACTGGGCCAGCTGCTGCGAATAAAGTTGATGTCCGCTTTACAATGATCATAAAGAATGACACAGCAACCCTCATCTCTGCTTATGGAGATGCTGTGCACCACAAATGGACAAAGCCAGCATGATTCAACCATTGAAAGAGACAACAATTGGGCGATGATTTCACTGTATATTTCAAGACGGTGCAGCTGGAGCGAAACAATGAGAGGAGAAACACATGATGCATATGCTATGTAAGAGCTTGGTCCGACCATAAAGGTGATAAGAAAAATGGTTATTGAGGAAATAAATCAATTGGGATAGCTTGATAATCTCAAAAGCTCTCTTTTGGAAAAGTTTGGTTCCGTTTTTGGGGATCCTTACGTTTGGACACGTAACTCAGTGGTACATAAAAGAGCAGAGGTTGAAACACTGCTAAATGGTTAGTTTTATGTCAACAAAGATGATGAATGGTGTGGTAAGAGGCAAAGAATTTCTGCCACATGCTAAGGAATTGCAGCGCTGTCCTGCGTTGTTGCCTTTGATTGACTGTCATTGTTCCTGTTTTTTGGCAACTTTATTGGCGGTTTACAGTGCATGACGTTAATGGCTACTATTTATTTTGCTGCTACACAGCTAACCCTGTCAGGTGATTAAAATAATTCATCAATTTAATCATTTGTCTACTGGGTGATTAATCAGGATTAATCACACATTTCCCTTGGGCTCACTAAACTTGATCTTTATTTAGAATCTATCAATCGAAATACTATAGTTGACATTGATTTCCGTTTTAAGATGAATGGCACAGTGTTTGAATAAGGAAATACAGAACAGAACATTTTTTTGTTTACCTTATTTAACAGCTCAGCTACAGAGCTTGAGCTGATGAAAGTGCCTCATCAATTTGACATTATGCAATGAACTGCCAACTTAAATAGCAGACAAACACATAAAAACAGTTACAAGAAATTTGCTTCAAAGCAAATGCACACTGCTTGTTTGTTAAATGTAATATTTTATACAAATACAGCATTTACAAAAAATGGCCCCAAGATGTCAAACTTGTCTCAAAACATAAGACACAAAAAAAATGAAGTCCTTTTCATACACTTTATGCAATAAAATTACTTTAACAACTAAACTGTTTAAATGGCTCTACTCTTCTTTTAACCAGCTGCTCAGGCAGACTGTCTTGTTGACATTTTCAGACAACAGACCTGAACTCTTCTTTTGTACAATATAATGCGCCCTGCCAAAGAAAAGAGTCTCTCACAGGGAACTGTTGTGGCAGCTTAATGTGGGAACCGCTGTGTGCAGACCACCACTGTTATGGCCATGAGTCAATTACCAGAGGTGGGTAGAGTAGCCAACAGCTTTACTCGAGTGACAGTACACTTACTTTAGAATAATAATAATAATAAAAATTAAGTATCAAAATCAATGTATTCATATATATTATCCACTCCAGGTCCAATCAAACAAGGCGTACCACAGGGCTCTGAAGTGGAACCCCTACTCTTCACAAGCTCAGTCTATACTGATGCCTTGTACTTCTTCTCTACATTGAAACACACCCATCCACTCTGCTTCCCCCATCACTATTCACTGCATGCATGACATTAAAACCTAGATGACATGATAACTACTGAAATTAAACACTGACTTGTGTTGGGGTCACTTATGGTGGTAAACCACGAGGCCCTCTCTGTCATGATTCATAGTTTGAATGATGTTTGGTTATGTTATTTTTAGTCTGTGTTCCTTCCAAACAACTCCACCATTGTTCCATCTGTCTATCTAAATAGTTTGTCAGTAGTGCTATGGAACATCCAGGTGCTCTTTTACGAACTTCAAACCTGTAGCAATTTTTTTGGACAGCAGTGGCTTCCTCTGTGGCCAGTAGCGCATTATGGCATGTGCAAAATATGTGGCTCCACAGAGATACCCCACCTCCATACAGATTTCTACTTTGTAAAAGCATGACCTGCTAGACATAGGCATTTGTACGGGGAAATCAGTGTCCCTTTGGGGACGTACCCTCTCATCGGACCAGGAGGGGAATGCACAGTGACAAATCAACACAATACGGACGCTGCTATACAAAGCAATTAGAGTAAATTCAAACCCTAGATGTGGCGCAGGAAAATGGTCATATGAATTGCATTAATTGTTTATTTATATTAAAACACTGTGGTTACAAGTGAGAACAACTGTTATTGTTTCCCATCCCTGCTACATGAGGAACATGAACAAGTTGGTAGCTTAAAAGAAATGCTAACCTTTCTCATAGTGGAAATAAATGATAGCCAAAAGGCAGTCAAAGACGCAAAGGCTGCATTTTATTCAATTGTAATTTTAGAGCATCATTAAATTCCTAGAATTATATTTACAATTTTAAGCTTCATCACTAACCCTACATCTGGCCATTTTAATGACCCATCCACTGAATTATGTGATAAGTTTGTATCTTTTTTAACTCCCAAAGTTAGGGACATCAGGAAAGGAATTAGCGCCCCACTCGATACAGTAAACCTGGGCGGGGTTATTCAGAGTCATTTTAGCAGTTTTGAGTCAGTGTTGCTTCCGTTTTTTTATCAAAGCTGTTGCTTCATATGAAGCCAACTTTGGGCTGCCAACAGATCCTATATTAGTTTCTCAAAGAATTTTTAGTACTCTGGGTTTGACCATTTTTATCTATTATTAAGAGTATACCACGGCTTTTAAACATGCTGTAATCCAACCACTTTAGATTATCTTCAAAATTTGCATTTTTATCCAAAGTTTTAGAAACGTTGGTTTCTACGTTTCTCACCTCTTAGAGAAAATCAAATGTGGCGTCAGAGCAGGCCATGGCATTAAGACAGCTCTCCTAAGAGTAACAAATGACATACTTGACCTACTGATAAATGGGTGGAGATCAAAGATACTGTTCTAAATTGACTTGACTCAACTTTTAGAGCAAACATTTGCGGTCGCTGCCACTACTCAGCCACTTTCACCCTAACCTGTGGTGTGAAAGATTACCTTTCTGGCATCAGTTGCTGAATGGCTCACAACATCCTTCTCATCAATCTAGTCTTGATTGATTTGCTGATAAATTCATTTCCACAGTCAGAAACATAGGCGACATTTTGGATTCAGATTTGCGAACGTCCCTGAGCTGGGCTGCCAATGCGCATCCTGTCACGGCAGTTGAAGTGTGTGCACTTTTGTAACTCATTACTAGCTTACTAATCATGCATGTGAGAGAAAGTGGGTCCATTAGCATTAGCATCTAGCTTTGTTGCACGCCGATCATAACAAGTAAAAGCCTTTGATCGCCACAACGAGTTTCACAATGGGCGGGAGTCGCTGCCTGGGCCTGTACCAGACATTTGGGTCTGGTCGGTGTGTACAGTAATATTCTTAACAATCAGTCTTGTGTTTCTTTCTTTATTCACTTTGTTTACAGCTAAGCGAACAGTGCAGGACATCAGATTTCTTTTCCATACCTTCTTAATAGTTTTTGTGTCTCATTCATGTACATCATTTGTCATCATCAGTGCCTCCCAGTGTTCAGACTGAGACACCACAGTTGAATTAAATGGTGCCTGGGACCACTGCTTTAAGCCAGTGTTTCTCAACCCTGGTCTTCAAGAACACTATCCAGCCTCTTTTCCATGTCTTCCTATTCCACACGCACTCACGATCAGGCTTCTCCAGAGCTTGCTGATGAGCAGTCATTGGAATCACCTGAGTGTAGAATAGCCAATGTTGGCTATCATGGCTATGCAGATGGCACACACTATATTTATCAATTTCCCCAAATGACAGCAGTTCAATTAATGTGTTGTGTCACTGTCTAGAGCGAATAAACAACTGGATGAACAAACATTTCCTCCAGATGAACCAAACACAAACTAAGGTAATTGCTTTCAGCAATAAAGAAAAAAAGATTTCTGTTAGAAAACACCTGGAGTCACTCTCTTTTAAAACCAAAAAGCAGCTTTAAAGGCTTTACACTGGCTCCCAGTCAGCTGTTGTAGAATAGATTTTAAAATTCTTCTAATAGTCTATAAATCACTGAATGGTTTGGGACCTGAATACTAGGGCTGAACGATCATTATTATCCCCCGAGCTCACTAATCAGCGGCATGCCACAGTGGACAAACACACTAACCAGCTATGAAATGTGTTTTTTTTTTAAGTGCCGCGCGTCTTCGTCACGCTGTCGCCAATTCACCCGGGAGTCTTTTCTTTGGCGGCTGCTTGACAAGTTGACAACAAAGTCCTTACTTGAGAACGCGATTCAGTTTAAACCATGATATGAATTTCAGGCCATATCACTAAACCCTCACAGTCTTTGTTTGAAACAGTTAAGTCTGGAGCAAAAAAATGCAGATATTTACATAATATGCAAGATCTTCCCCATTCTATTATGTTACATTTATTTACAAATAGCATTTACATTGGTGCAAAAGGTAAAAAAAATGTTGATTAAAAAATGTATTTGTATTTACATAGACTATTACACATAATTTCATATTTAAACATGACAGCAAGTAGTACAGTAGGTCTTGCCTTAACTTGTACCATTAAAAAAAAAAAAGCTTGAAAAAGGACAGCCTTCTTCACACAAACTTTTTCGTGTCCTTGCATCATTAGAGTAATAGTAATATTTTGTTGTTATGTCATTTTCTGCCATGTTTGTAAATGTTACTGAAGGTGCATTGTGGAGTTGATAATGTTAATGTTAAATCTTTTTCTATGTCATGCATGCTCCACTAATGCCCAGATGAGAACAACGAGCCTGACTTTTTAACAAAGAATGTTCCTATCAGCTTGTATCTTCCTTTCAGTGTGGAGTGTTCGCCGTGAACATGTCATAGTTTTTTGAGAGGGGAGTGGGGGAGTGGCGCCATGCACGAGCTTTACACAGAGGCTGCAATTAGACTTAGGCCAGAGGTGGCAGTTGCGAGTAAAGACCATGTCCACAATGATCCTTTAATTGGAAGAAAATCGCAAATCAAATCGAAATCGCAATATTTGGCCCTAAAAAATTGCAATTAGATTTTTTCCTAAAATCGTCCATCCCTACTGAATACATAAATGAAATACTGATTGAATAGCCGGGTAGGTCCCTGAAGCCTGAAGACTCAGGCCAATTAGTGAAGCCCAGAGTTAAAAGCAAACATGGTGGAGCAGCGTTTAGCTGTTATGCTGCCCACAAATGGAATAAGTTGCCAACAGAAGCGAAATCAGCTCTCAGCGCTTTTAAATCTTAGTTAAAAACTTTCCCCCCATAATTTTGATGTTTTATATGTTTTTAAAGTACTGTATTCTGTGAACGTTTTTAAATGTTGTCAATGTATGTATTTTTTTTAAACAAATTTTAGTCACTGTGAAAATGTAATGGTGTTTATTGTTTCAAAAAATATTTATTTGGTATAAGTTTAAGATGTTTAAGAATTGTTGTGACTTTAATAAAGAGCAGATCACATTTTATGACACGATCATGAGATTGAGATTATGGAATCCATTACATTTTAATTACCTCATGAGAGTTAAGCAGCATTGGGTCCCTTGAAAGTCACTATCTAAAAAGTTAATTAATCATTTATATACTCCCCAATTTCCCATCCAAGTGTCACATGCTGAAGCCAACTACCAATTTATTGCAGAGCCGCTGATGCAATTTACATTTATTTTTACTTCTATGTCTGTAGAGGCAGAGGAGGGAAATACACACAATATATACATATCATATATACTGGAGAGAGAGAGAGAGAGAGAGAGAGAGAGAGAGAGAGAGAGAGAGAGAGAGAGAGAGAGAGAGAGAGAGAGAGAGAGAGAGAGAGAGAGAGAGAGAGAGAGAGAGAGAGAGAGAGACAGAACTGAACTCTGCTCCTCTTCCCTCTCTGCCTCCCCTTTATGGACAATAATAACATCCAACATCCAACAACAACAATAACTTTGAACCGGTTTGCATTGTTGCAGAATGTCACTACTCCCTTTTTCCATTTATCCTTTTTACTCAACCATAATAATTGATTCAATGATCCGGTTTTGCACTGAGGCACGATGTCGTCTCAGATATCCGGATATTTTTTAATGACAAGACCTTAAGTTGTGCAAATCAGTGTTTATTAAGTCAGTATTATTGTGTCAGTCAGTTTTATTGTGAACAGTCGGTATTATTGTGGACAATCTGTTTTTAAAATAGGAGTCATGGAAAATATTCAGAATAATGTAGTTTTAGTTTACAATATTGTCCAATTTATGTTAAAAAAAACTTGGAGAAAATAAATGCTTGTAAATCTGGTTAGTGAATTTCAGTATAGATTATCTGCCCAAGTGTAAAGAGTCAATCAATGTATCTAGAAACATGATGTACAGTAATTTCTGGACTATAAGCTGCCACTTTTTTCACTTGCATTCGACCCTTCGGGTAATATAAAGGTGCAGCTTATCCATCAAATCACAAGGGGGCGCACTACAAAGG
Source organism: Leptonotus elevatus (assembly GCF_054856555.1). Classification (NCBI taxonomy): domain Eukaryota; kingdom Metazoa; phylum Chordata; class Actinopteri; order Syngnathiformes; family Syngnathidae; genus Leptonotus; species Leptonotus elevatus. The sequence continues at coordinate 22,740,014 of NC_141243.1, forward strand.
ACGCGTAAGAGCATCAGGCAGAGCAAAACAAGCCAAGTGAGCGCAAATACAGTAGGAGAGACAGAACGAGAGCGAGACAAGTTGCGCCCTCATTATGGAAAATAAAGTAGTGGGAACTCGGTGCGGTAACATTGAAACACCTGCGGCTTGCAGTCGGGTGTGGCTAATATGTGTAACAAACTCCAGTATTCCCCAAATTTAGCTAGCGCGGCTTACATTCCGGTGCACCTTGTAGTTCAGAAATTACTGTAGACACTATTTGCTTTAGTGGACACCACAAAATTATGCAGTGGATCTCGTCCTCAGTCCTTGATTTTGACACCCAATAGAGTAAGAGTGTTTTGTCCTGTGCGCCACAAACTGTTTGGTAATCACCAACCAGAGTTCTATTTTTTTTAAATGGGCCAGCATTACGCTAGGTAATATGCTATCAATTGTGAAAATGTTTTAATCTAACATAACGTCACATACTGAAAATGTATTTTCTACCACTGCCCCGAATTAATGATGCAGCATAACTTCAGGAGCATATTTTTTATTCCATATTTTTTCATAGGAGGCCAAAATATCAACACACACACTACAGTATTTCTCACTGGCAAGCAGATGATACTGCTGAAGGAGCATGGTGGTGCGCTTTGCTCATATTGCTGAGAAGGAGTGAGAGTTTATTTATTTTAAGATGATACTGAATTGTACACATATATCTATTTAAAAGCTTACTGCGTTTCGTGCATCTCAGGCTCACTGACAGAAAGAGCATCCATTGATGAATAGGAATCACACAAAATATGAAAAACATACTGCAGCAATAATCAACACGGCATTTAGCATTTAACTCATTCTACTCATTAGAATCTAATTTGTCAGGCTTTAAATAGCCTATATTGAAACTCACACAAAATGAATAAAAAATATTAGGTAATGGAATGCACCAGTAGATGCAGTTTACCTGTCCATGGCGATGGCGGTCATGGAGTAGATGCTGGCAAACACGGCCGCGATAGGAAAGAAGTTGTGAAAGCGGCAGTAGACCAGTCCGAAGTACCACTCGTTGTGCACGGCGTAGATGAAGTTGATGACCGTGTTGAAGGCGGACATGGAGGCTTCGGCGAACGCCAAGTTGAGCAGGAAATAGTTGGTGACCGTCCTCATGCGTTTGTGCGCCATAATGATCCAAATCACCGTCACATTGCCAACAACCGACACGATGACTATACAGCAGTAGGCGATGGCCCACAGGAATATTCTCCAGGCCGGCTGCACAAACTGGTTCCAGTACATGGTCCCGTTGTTGGTGTCATTGTTGCTGCTTGTCCAGTTGACTTCGTCCGCGCCGTCGAATAGTGGATCCATTTTACCACTCGGGAGTAAAAGTATCACTCACCGGATGGAAGTCCTGTGAAATTTGGGTCTGATCGATGAAAAGTTTCACATTCACACGGGGAAGTAGCTATGTCGCTTCTACTATTTTGGATTCAACTGAAATCTCATTTTGCCACATCTTCGAATTCGCACGATGCGTAAACTGTAGCGCGTATTTTACGCACGTCTCCATGCAACCAGAGGGAATGCGGAATCTCCATGACGTGAGGAGTTCTGCTCACTGCTCACAGTCCTGCCAATGCTGTCACGGTGCTTCTTCCCCTGACTGCTCCATCACGCTGCACACGCTGGAGAAAATGAGCTCACAGACATTTATAACCTGCCTCCTACTGCCCCCTGTGGTGCCACGATAAGGACTTTTTCCCCCCTTCGTCAAATGAGGTTTTCATTGGTGCAGTTTGTTTGAATTTTTTCAATTTAATAATCAACGTTGTGACAAAAAAGACATAGGTAAGAAAAACATTTATTTTTCATGTTAATCATTTCTGCCTCCCTCTTCAGGATCATAAGTGAGCTGGAACCCATTCCAGCTAACATAAGGGAGAGGGCGAGGCACATGTAGACAAACAATCATTCACTCTCAGATTTGGTGTGATTATCATTACACCTGGGGAAACAAGAAGCAAGATGGGGGGTTCTGCCAGATTGAATTTAGCTCCAATTTTAATCTATCATAGGTAATTCCATCTGTTTACGTTTAGCCGTCAAATCTAATTGAATCAGGAGTTCATTTGTTGCGGGTGGCAAGGCTTAGCATGTGACGTACCTCTCGGTTCTGTGGTTCAGGCTTCAAATTTGGGCTCTGATCTGTGTTTGCATGTGTTTTCATGGTAGGTCAATTGCACATACAGTACTAAACTGTCTACAGGTGAAAGTGTTTATTGTCTGATAGTGCCCTGTGATTGGCTGGAAACCCATCCAAGGTTTTCATACCATCAGATCCAAAATGTAGACGTTAAGCAGTATAGAAAATGGGTGAATAGGTTATTGGTTGTACATGCTTTTGTTGGCTTCAGATATAATTCCATCCATTTTCCACACCACTTTTTCTCATTATAGGGTTGTGGGAAAACTGAAGTCTACCAGCGTTGACTTTGGGCGACAGACAGGCTGTGTGCACCTTTGAAAGGTTGCCCAAAAATCACTCAGTCTGAAAGGGGACATACAGTGGGAAATTGACTTTTTAATTTTTTATTTGGGTCTCTGGAATGCAAGCCTGGTGCCCACCCATCAAGTGTGAAATTAAACAACCAAGTAAATCTTTTGTGGGCTGCCTATTTCTGAAAATATGTGTTAAAGACAGTCATGTCAAAACCAAATGCTAAGTAGAGCTGCTGTGAGTTTTGTTTGGATGCAGAGATTAGCATGAGCTAAATTAGCTTCTGATAAACGGCACAAACTTCTGCTTTTGGTGATGTGTTTGCTGCATATTCATACATGGATCTGCATCATACTTGTAAAGTGTAATTCGATGGATTGTTATCAAGCGTTAACTCCGTTAGTGATGTCGTTACAGTATAAGTAAGGTAAGGTAAGCCGTGGCTCATTTGCACAAGACAGGACCATCTACTGTACTGTATATTAAAACTGGTTAATTTCAGCGCAAGAAAAATATGCATCATAAAGAGTGACATAATTATTGATACTGTGGTTATTTTGACAAAAGCATGTCACAGACATGTCATTCAGGAACTGGGAATTGTTTTAATTTAAAGATAATAGGCACATTCACTGAGGTTTAAGGTTACCTGGCTTAGTTTTTCACATAGCTTACATTTACTTACATTAATACTGAATGCTGACAGAAAAGTCACAGTATATTTGGGACAGGGCAGTACGGTGAACTAGTGGTTAGCATGTCCGCCTCCCAGTCAAGTGTGGGGTTTACGAGTGATCCCTATTCTTGTATTTCCTCCATGCTTCCTCTCTCATACCCAAAACATGCATGCTTGGTTATTTGAAGACCTTTGAAGAGAAGCTTATCATAGATGTGAATGTAAGTGTGAATCAGTCGTGGCACTTGGGAAATTCGGGACAACTCCTAAATGGCCATTCTATTTTAAACTGGTCACACTTTTTTTTTTTATAGTTCATAATTGCCATCATTTCTAATGCACACAGCTTTCTTCTAGCAAAATATAATTATAGGCTACTGTTCAACAAAAATACGGGCCGACTTAGCCTCGTGTCAACAATGCCATGCACAACAAGCACTGACCACACGCATGCCAAGCGGCTGCAGCGTGCACACAGCTGATTGAGTGGCTCGGATTCAGTGTCACACACAACATGAGTTACAGCCTGCAGGCTGCAGGATGTTCATGCGCCGCCGGACCGTTGCTATCGTGCGACCAACAATTTAAGCAGCAGACTTACGAGCCCTAAACTGGATGCACCGTACCATACACCACTTTGGATCCATCCTCATTTTTGATGAGCTCTGATTGGCTCAGGCAGTTTCACTTTTCTGCAACTTGTGAATACAGCAAGGTAGCAAGGTTGGAATGTTGCGAAGAAAGAAGGAAGGTGAAAAAGAAATGGGTGGTGCAGAAAAAATAAGATGTGAAAAAAAGAATCATGTTTATAGAAAGGTGCAGCCAAATGTGCAAAGCTGACAGATCTTTTCAGTGGAGGAAGGTGGTCATAGACGGTGCACAGGCAGGATCCAGGAGCATGACGACAGGTGGGCAGGGTGGAAAAATGGCAAGATATAACACCAAATGATTTACAATTAATGATACAATTGATAAATATTTTAGTTCTTATCAATTGCATGATTGATTCTTGTTGCTCAACATCAGAAAATGATAATTTTTTTCTATGACCTAGCCTGACTGTGATGAGGAAACAATACATTTTCAGCAGTTAAGAAGGGATTTTACACATGATTTGATATGTGAACAAATGTGCTGGACTCCTCTAACTTAAGAAAGCATAAAGAGGTTGGGTGACCATGTTTGTGATTTATGTCTGTGGCCTTTTCATACATGGATTGCCTTTGTGAGTAAAGAACATACCACTTACTATGATTATAATTTTTATTATCAGCTGCAACAACATGAGTGGTGAAGGTTACTAGCAGAGAGGTTATTGAGTGACCCCAATAATGGCAGTGACGCTGAAGAGGTGCTGCTGCCTGTCTTGCAGAATGAGGAGGAAGAAATGGTGGTCGTTATGTTGATAGTGAGTAGAAAAGGAAGAGAATGGAGCAGGAGCCAGCAATGATGACCAGAGATGTGTGCCAGGCTGCCGTACTCTAGGCAACTGTATTATGCAAAGTATACCAGAAAAATGGTGAGTCCTAAAATCACTGTCAACGCTCATTGCTTAGTATTCGGGACCTTAACACACTTTTTTCTTTTCTATTATTTTGCTGCAGGCATAGGGAGCTTCTCCAACTCAAATCCCCAGGCTAAATTTCAGTACATCTCTGGGGTTAATGATTGTTTGCCTGTATGTGCCCAACGAGTCAAGGGTGTTCCCCACCTCTCGCACAAAGTCCACTGGGTTAGGCTTCAGCTCACCTGTCCAAAATGACCACTACAAGGTGGCTTATAAGAGAGAGCCAAGTTGAAGAGGACTGACATTTTTGAAATGATCTTAAAGACAAGGAAATGGGGTCATGACACACAATGAAATGCAACGTTCTTTTGACAGGAGTAAAAAAAAACAATTGATCAAAAATAATAAGAAAATAATAGTAAAAATACATTTGACATATAGTATATTAACATGAGGTGGTTGCGTTGGTTTGTGCAGTGCATCGCTGGCAACGTCAACAAGTGCCTGCACTAATTCTATAAGCAAAATACATAGTTGTAGCTGTACGTGCTGCTTATTAACGCTGTCAATGCAAGTGTTCAGGGAGTAGAACTGGCTTCATATTCGACAGTGCCCTTATCCATTTCATTAGCATTTTGCTTCTGAGATGATTTTGTTCTCTCAGGGGTCAACGCAGTGGTGAAATGTGAGTTAAATGAGCTTATTCGAGTTTATTAATTGGATTCCTGATGACACCGTATGTTTTCAAAACTAGTTATGTGGAACACAAACAATTTTGGCACATTTGATTGAGAGCGGTTTGATTGGGAGTTCGTTAATTGTCACATTAACTGTCATGAATGACATTTCAGCTATTAAATGGATGTTTGTTGATTTACAATCATGTACATAATGATTGCTAGTGCCAGCTTATGTCATTACATACAGCAAGATACAAATCACTTTCCTAATAGACATTCTGAAACACAAACAAATGTCACACAGTTAAACATTTCCAACATGACAAGCTGGTAAACTTCATATTAAGATAACACATCAATGACAAGATGGGCAATTATGCCAGATGTGAACCAAATATTTTTCATAAAAACTGTATGGTACTTGTCGATCTACACGTGTGGGTGTCATTTTTATGAATTACTGAGTGTTGAATATGGCTTTCTCTCTTTGATGATGCAATGTTAATGGTTGAACAAACATTTTATTTTGGGGGTCTCCTGAAAAGTGACAATTTTGGAGGTACAAGGTTTTGGCGTTGCAGTGGACTCTAGGTGCACTCAATTAAAAAATTTGAATTAAAAAAAAAAAGTTTCGCACGTATGCCTTGTTACTATCATTATACAGTCAATGTAATGCTGTAGCCTAATGCATGTGTAAGACCTGTTGTGTTTTATTGTGTGTTAAAGGTATAACTGTGCCAACCAATTTTATTTGCATTTCGGTGGTTTGAAAACAATTTTTGGGCTGTGCGGCGACCTTTATGTCAGACAGTTCCGGCAAGAAATTCTAGCCACTTTCACCCCTACAGGAGGACACATTCAGCTGGCCCAGAGCGAGTAGAAGTTAGGGACTGTCTGCAAGTTGCGTGTAACAGAGGCTCAAGTTACCAGTCAAGTAACTATTTACATTGGTAACCCTGGAAATGGAATTTGTGGACGGTGCCTAACCTAGACAGTAAACATCCGGACGACTTTTACTCGCTAGGCCAGCTACATGTTGTTGTGCTCAGCATGCTTAGCTTACATTAGGAGAGGCCACCCCCCACTGATACCCCCACCCCCCGCCCAAGTGCTGAGGATACCTCCGATCAGAATTGGCATATTATTTGGCGATAGAAGTCGGCCTTTTTCTTGCCCATTACGTCAGTAAACTCCCATTCAAATGAACAAAGGCGGCTCTCATTTACGCACCTGATACGTCATCGCGATCACGTAACCAAGATAATGGCGTTGCCCAGGGAGGCCCGGGTTTGATTCCCGGCCAATGCACAATTTAAAGTAATCAATTGTTATCATTATGGATTGTGATCATAACGTGTAGTTATTTACCATGATTGTTTTCTCTTTATCATACCCCCTTAAGCAAAAGTCTCATATGAGCGTGATGTTGTCCTTGCTGCTGGTGGTGGCCACATTGAGCACTTGTAAACTGAAAACATCTACAACAAGTGTCTAAGATTTTAGTGTTTTTTGTTTATGAAACATCGTGTGACGATTATATATTATATAATAGTCCAAGAACAGTAAGATGAGATGTCCCTTCAAAATTGTTTTGTCTTGGTGGAGGTTTGACAGACTGTTGATTAAAGCGCACTAAGCATTGGTTGTTCAGTGGTAGAATTCTCGCTTGCCATGTAAGAGGCCTGGGTTCGATTCCCGGCGAATGCAGTCTATCTTTACAAAGGTGGTAGTAGCTTACTCTCAAATTATTTAGATAAATTCGACCGCCCTAGCTTCTGACTGGACTACAGTTTGAGTTTTCTTTAACTGAGGATGCTCGCAGAGACCCTCTCTCTCCCGTACTCCTGAACCAGTCCGTAAGTGCGCTTTTATTGCAATTTGACCATACCACTGGCGCAACTCTTTGATCCAGATATAAAAAGGATTGACAGGTCAACCGTTTCCATTTTCTTCCCCATTCACCTTTTACATTACCTTCTTATTTTAGTTCGTTAGGTTCCATGTTTTCTTTTCATCTTTTATTCACATTTTATTTCAGTTGATTGATAGGTTAGGCTGTGTTTGTGTATAATTACTAAATAAAATAGTTTTCTAAAAATTCCATTCAGTTTCGAACCATTTGTGCTTTTGAGTGGATTATTAATTCTCTTACTAAAGCAAAGAACTCCACAATTAACTATAGTAGCGACTTCAAGATTATGAACACTTGATAATAGAATTTTCATCATTGACTTTGCTCCTACAAACAAGCAAAGGCAACATGGCGCCCCTAGAGGTTGCTGAAGGAATTACAACTCCCCTCAGTACCGTCTAAATTATTCCATCGCCATTAAAGAGAGAGTTTGGCCAACTTGTGCCATTTCTCAATATCAAGAACACAAAGTACGTTCTTGTGACGCAATGAGTAGGGTCTTGGTAATCCGGGTCTCATGAACGTACTTCCCAAGCACGCTTATCTCACTGTCGTATATCTGTAATTCATCACAGTTTTATCATGTGACTTGCTTTCAATGAATTTGTACTACTATGTACTATGTTGATGTTTAAAAATGTGTTGGGCTGTTCTAATCGGAAATATACATAAGCCAAGACCACAGGAAATTCCCGGATGTCGTTCTTTTTTGCTAGTTTAAACCAAGGATCCATCGGTTGTTGCTTGGTGATGGCTTGGCTGAGAAAATATCCCAAGATGCATTTCGTACTTCAAGGAACAAATGGCAGCGGAGGAGCATCACATTTGTTGTTCTTCTTTCATTTCTGGCAGACTACGCACGGCATGTGCGTTGCTGCCCGCCACCAGTATCACGTTTGTAAGTACTGTGCAGTAGTCCTCCCCTTTTATGAGCGTAAATAATATTAAATATTTAATGTGTAAAGTACAACTTTATTAAATCTAGTAGTTTTTTACACAATTTAGTTTAACAACTCAAATTTACAATATTATATATGAATATATTAATGAATAAATATGATTCACTTTTTATTCAAAGATAACTTTTATAGATGTACCACAATTTCAGGAGAATCAGATCAAAACCTGCAACTCAAATCGGTGTCTTTCCAGAACTTTTTTCCCCCCCAATATAATACTAAATTGGATAAATCCCATGTATAATTTCAAATGATACTTCTTTAATATATTACTCATAAATATATAACATCTAGTAACATGGTAAACAGTTATAGCAATGTGTCAGAACCAGGAAGCATAACATCCGGGTATTCCGTCTGTTCTTTGCAATGTATAGTTAGTACTCTGCATTGACGGAATGCTCACCAGTCCGTCACGGGCTGTCCGACTGTCATTCTTTTTTTCCTGATAAATGACGAGAATCATTTAAAGCAAGAAGGAAGCAATGACAGTTTAGATTTAGTAATGTGACAGCAGCTTAGCATAAAATGTTTAAATTCTGCTCTGTAATGAATGTAATCGTGTTTGCAATGTATGGTTATAGCCAAGTGAAGTTACTACAATATATCAGAGGTGGCTTCCATTTTGTTTTCTCAATATAACATTGTCAACCGTTATCTCAAAGTGTTGTTACCGCAATGGATCGTTATACCATTATACAGTTCCTTATTATATTGCAGTGTTGGTATCACAAGATATTATTATTATTATAATATATTATTACTGCAATACACACATTGTAACTATAGTCCAAGAACAGTAGGATGAGATGTCCCTTCAAAAATGTTTTGCCTTGGTGTAGATTTGACAGACTGTTGATGGACAAGCACTAAGCATTGGTTGTTCAGTGGTAGAATTCTCGCGTGCCATGTGAGAGGCCCGGGTTCGATTCCCGGCCAATGAAGTCTATCTTTACATAGGTGGAAGTAGCTTACTCTATAATTGTTCAAATTTCTTTGCGCAATGTAAAAGCCTTGGGATTTCTCCGGAAGAGCCTAATGAAAAGGCTGGAGGGATGGAAGTTTGTCTTACTTGCTAAATCGGCTACCCCCACATCTTTTGTTATAACGATTGTTATTTGTATGGATCATTGAACAGTTCAAAATCGTGTGAGAGTGTTGTTATTGCAATGTATAATTCCAAGAATGATACAAGACATAGCAAGTCCCATGAAAAAGTTTAGCCTTCTGATATTTCTACAACTCATTGGTTGACCAGTGTTAAGCATTGGTAGTTCAGTGGTAGAATTCTTGTTTGCCATGTGGGAGGCCTGGATTCAATTCCCGGCCAATGCACAACTTATAGTAATCAATTGTTATAATTATGGATTGTGATCCCAACGTGTTGTTATTTACCATCATTGTTTTCTCGTTATCATACCCCCTCAAGCAAAAGTCTTATATCAGCGTGACACATGTCTAAGATAGACTTTTCTATTGTTTTTCGTTTATGAACTATCGTGTGATGATTTTGGCTTATTCTATTTGTGTCATCCTGTAAAATTGCACTCTACATTCCAAAAATGGCATGTTACCGGCCACTCAACTCTTTTATCTTCCTAGAGGTCTTTAGCCTAATCATAAAAGAGAAGGAAGCATTGGTAGTTTAGTGGTAGAATTCTTGCATTCCATGCGAGAGGCTGGGGTTCAATTCCTGGCCAATGCAGCTTAGATGTAGTAATTCAACAGCATCTTAGTATGAAATTGTTCAAATATGTTCCTGCAATTAATGTAATCATGATTGCAATGTATGGTGAAGTGAAGTTAGTACAGTATATCAGAGGTGGCTTCCATTTTTTTTCTCATTGTAACATTGTCAACCGTTCGATCTGGACGCATTTGGAGCGATGGGAGGACACTGACCCTCCGTTGACCCTGATACTGACTGTTGTTTGTGCTCATGCACCGAACAGCAACTCAGAGAGAGTACCCACCCTTTCTGGAGTCCTTGGAGGGTGTGCTGGAGAGCGCTCCCCCTGGGTACTCCCTCGTTCTGCTGGGGGACTTCAACGCTCACGTGGGTAATGACAGTGAGACCTGGAGGGGCGTGATTGGGAGGAACGGACCTCCCGATCAAAACCCAAGCGGTGTTTTGTTATTGGACTTCTGTCCTCGCCACGGACTGACCATAATGAACACCATGTTCAAACACTATGGTGTCCATATGTGCACTTGGCACCAGGAGACCCTAGGCCGCAGTTCGATGATCGACTTTGTAGTATAGACATAAAGTATATGTCTATTGTTCCGGCTGACGTGACCCTCATGTATAAAGGAGGAGCGTCGCCGGAAACGTGTCTCTCAGAACCTTCTAGCGCAAACCAAAATGAGTGTCCTGAGTGACAAGCAAGCCTGGCAGTTATTTGGGACTCATAGAACCATAGTTACATACGTAACTTTCGTTCTATTTTGTCCCTCCCGGCCGCCAGGTGGCGGTGCTGAAAAAGGAAGGAACGCCGAATACCAGCGATGTCACTAAGACCCGGGAAAGTGTACCTCATAGAGGGGCCTCCGCCGGACCTCGAACCACATCCAGTGGATTAGGAGAGGTGACATCCAAGCTGTAGAATCTGGAGAACGTGCAAGGAGATGACCAGGAAGCAGCCTCCAATGACACTCCTTTCAGAACTTCCAATGATGTAGTGTTGGGAAATCGTTCTTTGTTTCCCCGTGTTCATAATGTTGATTATCAAACTCAGACAATGAGATCGGTGAAATCAAGATTTTTTTTACATAAGCTAATGGGCACATGAGATCGGCTGAACGCCGCCATTGATCTCCCTCATGTGTGTCGCTCCTCCCCCAGTTCCAGGCACTAGTATCCTTTCGTGACTCTTCAAACCCCTCCCCGTCTTCTTCGGCCAATCCTCTCCTTCTCAGACAGTCACATGATACATCAATACACGTAGCCCAAAATGTTCCCCCTCTTCTCACACACAAAGATTTACGTTGTTTTCAGAGCCAGAAGAGGTGTCACTAAACCCCCTCCTGCTCAACCGGTTTGTAAAAGACAAAGGAATCTATTTAACACATTCGCTTCAACCCCCCACATCACTTTGAATTCTCACACAGAGACATACTGAGTGAATTAAAGCCGTTATGTCCACTTCTAAATAGTAATATTATAAATCAAACAGTTATAATTAAATTAATTCACTTCAATCCTCCTCTTGGACTCGAAAGAGTCCAATAATACACAATTATTTCATATTTCACAGAAAAATTCCAGCGGGGATCTTCATCATCACAAACGGCAGGCGCAACATTAAGCAAGGGTTGTGTGGGGGAAGTAGTCATTATCATTAGAATAAGAAACAGAAGCAAACACCAATGAAACATCCCCTTAGCAGGAGAGGAGGTAGTTTAGCAGTCATATGGCATTAAAGAACAATTTGATACATTAAAAGATTTTTCAGTGGAATAAGCATAGCATATGTGAGGCTTAACACAAAATGTTGTGGTTGTTCAAGAAAGAGTGTCGCGGTGCAGCAGCAGACGGAGATGTGTTCCCGCTTTGAAGTCATCTGGAGATGAAGTTCGCAAATGTGACTCAATTGTTGTGGAATGAAGCCTTGGACAGGGTCAGCTGATATGATTCAGCAGATGTTGTTGAAGGAATCTATTTAACACATTCGCTTCAACCCCCCACATCACCTTGAATTCTCACACAGAGACATACTGAGTAAATTAAAGCAGTTATGTCCACTTCTAAATAGTAATATTATAAATCAAACAGTTATAATTAAATTAATTCACTTCAGTAGCCACACCCCTGGGGGAGTGACTGCGCACCCCAGGAGGAGGGGGATGACCAGGGACCCGGTACGACTGCTGAATCACCTCCCCGATCCAACGTGAGAGGCGTTGCTTGGATACAGCAGCCCCTTCATTCGGGCCGTTGTAAGCCACAAAAAGATGGGTGGATGCGCGGAAACCTGCCGTAGCATCCAAATAAGAGCGGAGCGCCCTCACAGGACAACAAAACCCCGTGGCGTCAACCCCATCCGTCGAAGGTGGAGCAAAACGAGCGAGACGAATAGGGTGGTTGACTTGAGAGCCAGACAAAACTTTTGGCACAAACGCAGCATTTGGCCACAACGTGACCCCTGCCTTGTGTTAGAGTAGACAATATTTATATTCTACTCTTTGCGTGTTCAATTAACTGAATGGTGAGATTCTAGTGAAGAAGTCCCTTTGCAAAGGTATCAAAAGCTTTTGATGACAACAATTGAACTCTCTCAAACAGTGCTCTGTTCAGATTGTGTGTCCTCTCTACTCCGGCACATCATTATTTATTGAAAAGTGGGTGAATACAAAAGTCTCCTCCCTCAGCAAGTTCCCAGGAATACAAATCAGATTAGAGAAAAACAATACATCAGCCTGTGCCTCCCTTCTTCCGACCGGCTGAGACCGGTCCTAGACTAAACTCCCTTTAAGATAGCAAATGGAAAAAACCCGTTGCCCCCTTCTCCTCTCATGAAAGTGAGACAGATAAGAATACAATTCTATTCATTGAGCCATACTGAGTTAACTAAATCCAAAACGGCTAAAATATAAATTGAAACTGAAAAACAATGTTAATAACTCATCATTCCCTCATTTGAGCTCATGAGAGCTCAACACATTAAAACATTTTTTTTCAATGGTTGTGTGGTGGAAATAATTATCATTAAAACATCCCTTTAGCAGGAGAGGAGGTAGTTTAGCAATCATATGACATTAAAAAACAATTTGATACATTTAAAAGATTTTTAGTGGAATAAGCATAGCATATGTGAGGCTTAACATAAAATGTTGTTCATTAAAAAGTGTCGCAATGTATCGGCAGACAAATATGTGTTCTTTGAAGCCATCTCGTGATGAAGTTCTTTGTTGAATGAGAAGAAGACGTTGTCAGCTTTTTGCAGATCCCCAGAATAGATTGCCTGCAAATGTGATTCTCGTGATGATTGCCCAGGAAAAGGCACTTGACTTGATCCGTTGAATGATGTCAAAACGATGTCGAATGATGTCGAAACGGCCGCTCCAGAACCGAACACTGGGTCAGCTGACGTGGCTCCCAGGTCGGAGGTGATAAGATTGATGATCATCAGTTGATGAGATAGCCGGCAGCCTTGTAGACCAGTTGTGGAATTTCGTCTCTCCTTTCCGTTATCAACCTGAGAGCGGAATATGTTTTTAGTCTTCTCATAAACCCACATAAATTTTATTTGGAGGAAAAACCCTGATAGTTTTTGTTAGTTGGGATTAGTAAATGTTATTTGGTTAAGATCCGTAGGTCCTGTGCTGTTGGAACAGGAAAATATCTATTTTTGTGACATTAAAATAGAGCCCAGCCTTTGATTGAGTTGAATGACATTCGCTCATTCATTAATATAAGACAGAGCTTGTAAATATTTATTTTTCAAATAGGTTTTGTTCAATAATAGGTAATTTTTTACCACGACTAAATTTGTTCTAAATTTGCATAACTGTGCCTTTCACCATCCTGAAAGGAATCACATATATTCATATTATATATACTCTTTTGCAAACACTGGGCTCCAAACATTACATTTTTCAAATGTGATTCTGAGATAAAAGATATAATATAATATAATTACCTTTATCCGGCGAATATGCATTATTGTCCTTGCTTGCTTCAGACTTACTTTGCTCGATTTCCTCTGGTAGATTTCTTCATATTCAAACTGTGGATTATCACTTCAAAACCTTTTCATATTCAAACTGTGGATTATCTCTTCAAAACCTTTTCATTTTTTAATCTACTAATTCGTCTACATTGGTTAATTTCTTAAACATAAACTCCCTCATTTTGACAAAGATCCACTGTTTTTTTCAAACACGTCAAGATAAAGGGAGGATAAAATAGAGACCTCATAACTCAAAAGACGTCGTAAATAACACAACCCTCTAAATCAGGCTATGAGGTATACAAAAAAACTACAAAACACTACAATAAAAATGAGCACAAGCAGATACAATGTAAGACACTAATATATGATGACTTTGGGGCCATAAAAATAGAGGTAACCATATTAATCTAATTCAGGATACGAATTACACAAAACTTACAAATATCTACCATTTCCTAGATTTAATCAAACTAAAAATTATCTTCAAACTGCTAATCAACTTCACCTCTTTTACATATTAGCGGGGCTCATAAAAAACACAGCACACAAAATATTTCTGGGATTCATAAATCACAGTGCTGTGAAAAAAAAAATATCTAAAATTAACCATCAAACTCTTAGTTAGTCTTTTACTTGTTACTACTCATTTTATTCTATAATTTATTTTATACTATAGCTGCAGCTGGACGAAGTCCAAAAAAGTTCCTCACGGGGAAAATAAAAGTATATCGTATCATATCATATTAATAAAATTCCCATTGTACCAATTCAGAAACTGATTCTCCCAAAAATATAGGCAACAATTTAGTAGGCTATAGATTGAAATAAATTTTCTCAATCCCTCATTTCAAATTCACATATGTCGTTTTCAATTTCCTGAAATATCTTGCTATAGATCACAGTTCCCCATTCAACACATTAAAAATGCCTTGCATATACCGTGCAGCATTTCACCGATTGAAGGGTCGCATCCCAGTCAGACCACCAGCTTTCAAAAGTCAATGTTCAGGGCGGGGCTGTGTCAGACAAAGTTCAGTCATCAGCGATTAGAGGAGACATCTCTGTAATGAGGCTTGTACACAGTCACTGGGCATTGTGGAAGTTGAGCATCATGTTTTTTTAGGCACAGGAGGAGAAGACTGTTGCTCTGCGGCTTTTGACCTTTGATCTCTGCCACATCCATTCAGACGCTGTCTGCAATGTGGACCCGATGACACATTTTCGGTCCTTCCAGGCGCTCACCTCGACCAACGAATGCACCCGGCTGATCCAATGCACTACAATGCCAGACTGAGGAAATGGGATTACAGCAAGATAGTTCACTTCCTGCTTTCTCAAAAATGTTTCGTAAAAAAAAAACTGCCTTTTCTTTTTTTTTAAATACCCCTTCAAAATAGCTACTAGCAATACTTGCAAATACAACGTATCAGCAGCTGGGGCACATCCCGTTCGCAGTTTGTAATCAGTGAAGGCCATCAAACCCTCATCTGCCTTGGAACTCAAACATCAGTTTCTGAAATGACACACTCAGAGAAAAAACAAATATTAAAAATCATTATCATTATGTCAATTTCAAAAACATTTATAACTTCTTATTCAACTATCTTACTTCTAGCCACAGCTGTACAGATGTAGGCATAATTGTGTCAACCCAACACAGCACAAACAAAATACCATTATTTTATCATTATTCTTTATTCATTTGTCCCGAAAAGGGAAAGTTAACAAATTAACCATCTTCATCAATCATTAAAGTGTAAAGACTATTGGCTCAGTCACTAAAAATAAATAAATAAATAAAAATAAAACACTAATTTAATATCCTTCTACAAAAACTCAACAATATCTTTCAAATACTATTACTTATTTTTTTATTGTTTATCATTCCTCTCTTACCATTTTGACAAAGAAAAAGTCCCATTACGAGGACACATTATGCTCTAACCCACAGCCCCCTCCTTTTCTTCTAACCTAGAAACGGGGGGGGGGGGGGATCTTAACATTATACATCGCAAAACCTATTTTACCACATTCCCATTAATAAAACAAACGCCACTATCACAACAGTCTCATCTCACACAAAAACAACACCAAACTTAGTTAAAGATATTGAAGAAAAACAAACAAAATCACATTTCTCACTCACAATCACAATAATAGCCCCCACCTTTTAGAAGCTAGGTCACACACTCAAATACATACGCACACACTCTTTAATCATTAGAAAATAATAAACGGTTTTATTCTACCAATTCGTTGTCTACAAATCTTATGGCATTTAAACCGCAGTTTTGTACGGTGATTTCAGTAAACGGGTTAACTTCGAACAAATCACCCGTAAACTGCTCACAAATGCTGGAGTCATTTTAGCATCAAATTCAGCCACTACATCATTACCAACAAAGAAAATACAAAAGTCTGACGTACCATTTTTGTCCAGCGAAAGCTTTTTATACAATCGATCCATAGTTTGTTTTTTCGTTTTTCATCGACGTTTTTTTTTTTTTCCGCATGGCTACGACTCACAAGTGCAAGTCCCGACTATGAACCGGAAGCGCATTCAGGACAAACCATTCTGTATCCGGGTCGAAATCGCCCCCATTTTGTTTGTAGGCTATTTTTTACTTTCGGTTTCTATTCTACGCAAGTAGTATTAATATTTATCAATACAGTGACGTCTCACTTGTAGTATAATAGTTCAATAGGTTAACACATATGGCCACACAACAGACACACATAAGAATCACGTGACCTCTCGTTTATACACAGCGGTTATCCAATCCCGCTGAGCTAAACTGTTCTCCATATATTGCAAAATTTTTGCAAGGCGCTCATTTTCAAAATAACTTGTCACGCGCTATCGAATTAAACCGTAGAACAAAAGGAATTCAGACGGTAATCCTGACCCCAAAACTACAATCGTAGGAGCGCCAAAAAATAAAATAAAATTCACGTAATCTCTCGATTGCAAATACAGTAACACAAATCCAATTATCACTGTAATCAACCTGGACCCCTCAATACTGTTCAATTTCAAACAGGCGCTTTTTTTTCAAAAAACATATTACGTGTAAATGGACGTTCTCACCAAGAGTCATGAGCAAATATGATACTCGTCCCCAATCGGCCAAACTGCTTAAAAAACAGAGCGCATACCATAATCTTCGCGATCCTTAGTAAAAAGAAAGACTTCTTACGTCATCCGGTAACCCTTTTATTCAATATATATTATGGTCTAAGAATTCTTCGTAGCGTGACGAAAAACAAAACAAATTAACAAATTAAATCCACTACTTCATCCCGTATAAAAAAAGCTTCATCTCTTTAAGTCTGCATTTACGTCACTTAAAAATGCACCACCCCACGACGTGTTTAGTTCAATATCGTAGGAATTATCCCAACTCTATAACGACATCAAACTACAACTTGTTCACACAGATCTCATTTAAAATTTAGACAATTTGGAAGACGAAAAACCAGTTGCAGCGGACCCAAACAGACAGAACCTCCCTACGTGGATAAAAGTCTCCACTTACCGTACTTTATTTATTTAGGCCTAGAAGTTCCGCCCGTCCGTGAACGCCGCAGCTTGCTCCACGTCAAAATACCACCATCCGTTAGAATACAGCGGAGGTCACCATTCGTTATAATTCAGCGTCGGGGATCACCATTTGTTAGAGTAGACAATATTTATATTCTACTCTTTGCGTGTTCAATTAACTGAATGGTGAGATTCTGGTGAAGAAGTCCCTTTGCAAAGGTATCAAAAGCTTTTGATGACAACAATTGAACTCTCTCAAACAGTGCTCTGTTCAGATTGTGTCCTCTCTACTCCGGCACATCATTATTTATTGAAAAGTGGGTGAATACAAAAGTCTCCTCCCTCAGCAAGTTCCCAGGAATACAAATCAGATTAGAGAAAAACAATACATCAGCCTGTGCCTCCCTTCTTCCGACCGGCTGAGACCGGTCCTAGACTAAACTCCCTTTAAGATAGCGAATGGAAAAAACCCGTTGCCCCTTCTCCTCTCATGAAAGTGAGACAGATAAGAATACAATTCTATTCATTGAGCCATACTGAGTTAACTAAATCCAAAACGGCTAAAATATAAATTGAAACTGAAAAACAATGTTAATAACTCATCACTTGCTATTTCAGCACCGCCACCTGGCTGTCGGGAGTGACGAAACAGAACCAATACTAGAAAATTAGTTTTAAGTTTCTTCTAAAAAATGACATACGAATCTCTCACATAAGTCGGTGTTTCTTCAATCATCACTACTCACGAACCAGGTTAAGTCCTGGAACTGTCACCGACAGACGACCCATTTTTGTTGATGATCAGCAAACACCAATAAGCATTGGTAGTTCGTTCAGTGGTTGAATTCTTGCTTGCCATGTGAGAGGCCCGGGTTCGATTCCTGGCCAATGCAGTTTAGATTTAGTCAAGTGACAGCAGCTTAGTAGGAATTTGTTCAAACCTGCTCATGCAATGAATGTAATCGCGAATGCAATGTATGGTTATCGCCGAGTGAAGTTACTGCAATATATCAGAGGTGGCTTCTTTATTGATTTCTCAATGTAACATTGTCAACCGTTGTCTCCAAGTGTTGTTACCGCAAAGGATCGTTATCACATTATACAGTTCCTTAACATTATTGCAGTGTTGGTATCACAATATATCATTATTATGGGCCTGCTGCGATGCAGAAGGCACATATTACTATCCTAGAAAAAGGGAAAAAGGGTTTATTATTTTCCGCAAAAATGCGGCCCGTACCGTAGATCGCACCGGCACAAATGAGGTATCAAACGATGCGGCTCGATCTGACTCGCTGCGCTATTATTATGGGCCTGCTGCGAAGCAGAAGGCACATATTACTATCCTAGAAAAAGGGAAAAAGTATTTATTATTTTCCGCAAAAATGCGGCCCGTACCGTAGATTGCACCGGCACAAATGAGGTATCAAACGATGCGGCTCGATCTGACTCGCTGCGCTATTATTATGGGCCTGCTGCGAAGCAGAAGGCACATATTATTATCCTAGAAAAAGGGAAAAAGGGTTTATTATTTTCCGCAAAAATGCGGCCCGTACCGTAGATCGCACCGGCACAAATGAGGTATCAAACGATGCGGCTCGATCTGACTCGCTGCGCTATTATTTTTATAAGAATTCCCAGTTACCATGGCGACGCTATTCCCAAAAAACTCCCAAAAAAAGTCCCATAGGAATGAATGGGAAACCGAAAGAGATCAACTCCAATCAAGCACCTTTTTCCAAGACACGCTGCGCGCGCATAGGTTAACCGGCCGATATGAATTTTAGCTCATTTTGTTGGAATTTTTCTAATCTTTAGCTCAGTGTCAAAAAAAAATTTAAGGAATGAAAGCTCTCCCCCCTGTGCGGGTTCAAAGACAGTGAGTGAAATAGCCTTTATCACATTGGTTTGTAGTGCATGGGCTTGAGCGGACCAATTAAGAATCAGAGTGTAGACAGGGAAAAAATTGATTTCAAGTTTCACTTGAACTTGTCACCATGGCCACAATCTTTGCTCACTAGACATCAAATTCGCACATTTTGTAGCCACAAGTGTTTAGTTTCTGACAAACCAATTTTTATTTCGCTAAGGTGTCATTTAGTATCTTTATTTTCACTTTAAGCGAGGAGAAGTCGGACTATGTCGCCTCTTTTTCCATGTTAATTTCAGCGTTTTCCCCTCTTCATTTTCGATCAATCATAAGTTTTCAACCTGCTCTCATTTGGTCATTTTCAATCTGATTAAAAAACTGAGAACATGCTCGCGTTCCCCAAACCCTTGCCGTTCTAACGAGCCATTTCTGGAATCTGCATCTTTAACCGTTAAGTCGTGAGATGCTTTTGTTTGAGGTGTTCGTATCCTATACAAAATCAATGGAATGTTGCTGCGTGACGTATGTTGGTGCGTGAATGTGCATGTTTCTTAAAGGGGCAGTAATACTTTTAGTTTATTATGGGTAACTTCCACATTTCTTGACCGATTTCAATGGTTTAAATTTTAAATTGTTCAGCTCATTTAAATGTTAGTTAAAATCAAATGTGTGTGCGTGAATGTGCATGTTTCTTAAAGGGGCAGTAATACTTTTAGTTGATTATGGTTAACTTCCACATTTCTTGACCGATTTCAATGGTTTAAATTGTATTTTTATTGCTCCAAGTATTGCGTGTTTCCACGTGAGTCAGCAGGCCCATTCAAAATTTCCGCGGAAAGGGTTTCCGTCAATCATCACTACTCATGAACCAGGTTAAGTCCTGGAACTGTCACTGACAGACGACCCATTTTTGTTGATGATCAGCAAACACCAATAAGCATTGGTAGTTCAGTGGTTGAATTCTCGCTTGCCATGTGAGAGGCCCGGGTTCGATTCCCGGCCAATGCAGTTTAGATTTAGTCAAGTGACAGCAGCTTAGTAGGAATGTGTTCAATTCTGCTCCTGCAATGAATGTAATCGCGAATGCGATGTATGGTTATCGCCGAGTGAAGTTACTGCAATATATCAGAGGTGGCTTCTTTATTGATTTCTCAATGTAACATTGTCAACCGTTATCTCCAAGTGTTGTTACCGCAAAGGATCGTTATCACATTATACAGTTCCTTAACATTATTGCAGTGTTGGTATCACAATATATCATTATTGTTATTATTATATCTTATTATTGCAATACACACATTGTAACAATAGTCCAAGAACAGTAGAATGACATGTCCCTTCAAAATGTTTTACCTTGGTGGAGGTTTGACAGACTGTTGACTAAGAGCAATAAGCATTGGTTGTTCAGTGGTAGAATTCTCGCTTCCCATGTGAGAGGCCCGGGTTCGATTCCCGGCTAATGCAGTCTATCTTATGTAGCGATAATACATGTTGTCTTTTGGACGAACGAGCAATTTGATCAGCGCTTGAGGAAGTCGTAATTCCCTCAATCGCCTATAGGGGCACCACGTTATGTTTACTTTCAGTTTTGGAGAAACGCAACGAATAAAATCTAAATCCTCATTTATTTATTCATAATCTGAAGTCGCCACATTCGATGTTCGTGGTTCTTTGTATTACTAAAATAATTAAAAAGTTGAAAAATGGCTGGAATGTACTGACCAGGATTCCAACGGACCTTTGGTTAATTTCGTTTATGGTTTTTCAAGCAAACTTGGCAGGGGTGGAGATTGAGCTTTCCGATAAAATACTTTGGTGCCATAAACCTGTGGTTCTGGCTGGTGAAAAGCAAACATTCACATCCTGGTGACATGGCCGGTGGTTGACTTCAAAAGGGTGTAATCTCTGTTGGGCTGTCTCTGGCTTAGGTAGAAAGGGGGAGAGCGGAGACCTCTCAGCCCCACCCCAGGTTGACCTTGCGCATATTTCTAAGAGTGAAATGTTGAGTGAAGGGAGAAAAAAAATGAGGGTGACTGGCAATGGTCGTTACACTTTACACAGGTACAACCCATTGGGTAAACAGAATTAAGCATTGGTAGTTCAATGGTAGAATTCTCGCTTGCCATGTGGGAGGCCTGGGTTCGATTCCCGGCCAATGCACGACTTCTCGTAATCAATTGTTATTATTATGGATTGTGATCCCAACGTGTAGTTATTTACCATCATTGTTTTCTCGTTATCATACCCCCTCAAGCAAAAGTCTCATATCAGCGTGACACATGTCTAAGATAGACTTTTCTATTGTTTTTCGTTTATGAACTATCGTGTGATGATTTTGGCTTATTCTATTTGTGTCATCCTGTAAAATTGCACTCTACATTCCAAAAAATGGCATGTTACCGGCCACTCAAATCTTTTATCTTCCTCGAGGTCTTTAGCCTAATCACGAAAGAGAAGGAAGCATTGGTAGTTCAGTGGTAGAATTCTTGCATTCCATGCGAGACGCCCGGGTTCGATTCCTGGCAAATGCAGCTTTGATTTAGTAATTCAACAGCATCTTAGTATGATATTGTTGAAATCTGTTCCTGCAATTAATGTAATTGTGATTGCAATGTATGGTGAAGTGAAGTTAGTACAGTATATCAGAGGTGGCTTCCATTTTTTTTTCTCATTGTAACATTGTCAACCGTTCGATCTGGAACGTTACTTCAGTCCCGAAAATATGACAGCAACTGTCAAAAAACCCTTGTTAAATAATCTGCCAGGCTGCCACACAAGACGAAAACAAACTACTAATGTCAGCTTTACATACACAACAAGTCACCAAAAAGCGGGGGAAGCATTTAGGCGAAGCGATTGCATATAGTCAATTTAGCACAAACGCGCACGGAGGACGCATTTGGAGCGATAGGAGGACACTGACCCTCCGTTGACCCTGATACTGACTGTTGTTTGTGCTTATGCACCGAACAGTAGCTCAGAGAGAGTACCCACCCTTTCTGGAGTCCTTGGAGGGTATGCTGGAGAGCGCTCTTCCTGGGGACTCCCTCGTTCTGCTGGGGGACTTCAACGCTCACGTGGGTAATGACAGTGAGACCTGGAGGGGCGTGATTGGGAGGAACGGACCTCCCGATCAAAACCCAAGCGGTGTTTTGTTATTGGACTTCTGTGCTCGCCACGGACTGACCATAATGAACACCATGTTTAAACACAATGGTGTCCATATGTGCACTTGGCACCAGGACACCCTAGGCCGCAGTTCGATGATCGACTTTGTAGTATAGACGTAAAGTATACGTCTATTGTTCCGGCTGACGTGACCCTCATGTATAAAGGAGGAGCGTCGCCGGAAACGTGTCTCTCAGAACCTTCTAGCGCAAACCAATACGAGTGTCCTGAGTGACAAGCAAGCCTGGCAGTTGTTTGGGACTCATAGAACCATAGTTACATACGTAACTTTCGTTCTATTTCGTCCCTCCCGGCCGCCAGGTGGCGCTGCTGAAAAAGGAAGGAACGCCGAATACAAGCGATGTCACGAAGACCCGGGAAAGTGTACCTCATAGAGGGGCCTCCGCCGGACCTCGAACCACATCCAGTGGATTAGGAGAGGTGACATCCAAGCTGTAGAATCTGGAGAACGTGCAAGGAGACGACCAGGAAGCAGCCTCCAATGACACTCCTTTCTGAACTTCCAATGATGTAGCCACACCCCTGGTGGAGTGACTGCGCACCCCAGGAGGAGGGGGGGCGACCAGAGACCCGGTACGACTGCTGAATCACCTCCCCGATCCAACGTGAGAGGCGTTGCTTGGATACAGCAGCCCCTTCATTCGGGCCGCTGTAAGCCACAAAAAGCTGGGTGGATGCGCGGAAACCTGCCGTAGCATCCAAATAAGAGCGGAGCGCCCTCACAGGACAACAAAACCCCGTTTCCGTCAATCATCACTACTCACGAACAAGGTTAAGTCCTGGAACTGTCACTGACAGACGACCCATTTTTTTTTATGATCAACAAACACCATTAAGCATTGGTAGTTCAGTGGTTGAATTCTCGCTTGCCATGTGAGAGGCCCGGGTTCGATTCCCGGCCAATGCAGTTTAGTTTTAGTCAAGTGACAGCAGCTTAGTAGGAATTTGTTCAATTCTGCTCCTGCAATGAATGTAATCGCGAATGCAATGTATGGTTATCGCAGAGTGAAGTTACTGCAATATATCAGAGGTGGCTTCTTTATTGATTTTTCAATGTAACATTGTCAACCGTTATCTCCAAGTGTTGTTACCGCAAAGGATCGTTATCACATTATACAGTTCCTTAACATTATTGCAGTGTTGGTATCACAATATATCATTATTGTTATTATTATATATTATTATTGCAATACACACATTGTAACAATAGTCCAAGAACAGTAGAATGACATGTCCCTTCAAAAATGTTTTACCTTGGTGGAGGTTTCACAGACTGTTGACTAAGAGCAATAAGCATTGGTTGTTCAGTGGTAGAATTCTAGCTTCCCATGTGAGAGGCCCGGGTTCGATTCCCGGCCAATGCAGTCTATCTTATGTAGCGATAATTGATGTTGTCTTTTGGACGAACGAGCAATTTGATCAGCGCTTGAGGAAGTCGTAATTCCCTCAATCGCCTATAGGGGCACCACGTTATGTTTACTTTCAGTTTTGGAGAAACGCAACGAATAAAATCTAAATCCTCATTTATTTATTCATAATCTGAAGTCGCCACATTCGATGTTCGTGGTTCTTTGTATTACTAAAATAATAAAGAAGTTGAAAAATGGCTGGAATGTACTGACCGGGATTCCAACGGACCTTTGGTTAATTTTGTTTATGGTTTTTCAAGCAAACTTGGCAGGGGTGGAGATTGAGCTTTCCGATAAAATACTTTGGTGCCATAAACCTGTGGTTCTGGCTGGTGAAAAGCAAACATTCACATCCTGGTGACATGGCCGGTGGTTGACTTCAAAAGGGTGTAATCTCTGTTGGGCTGTCTCTGGCTTAGGTAGAAAGGGGGAGAGCGGAGACCTCTCAGCCCCACCCCAGGTTGACCTTGCGCATATTTCTAAGAGTGAAATGTTGAGTGAAGGGAGAAAAAAAATGAGGGTGACTGGCAATAGTCGTTACACTTTACACAGGTACAACCCATTGGGTAAACAGAATTAAGCATTGGTAGTTCAATGGTAGAATTCTCGCTTGCCATGTGGGAGGCCCGGGTTCGATTCCCGGCCAATGCACAACTTCTCGTAATCAATTGTTATTATTATGGATTGTGATCCCAACGTGTAGTTATTTACCATCATTGTTTTCTCGTTATCATACCCCCTCAAGCAAAAGTCTCATATCAGCGTGACACATGTCTAAGATAGACTTTTCTATTGTTTTTCGTTTATGAACTATCGTGTGATGATTTTGGCTTATTCTATTTGTGTCATCCTGTAAAATTGCACTCTACATTCCAAAAAATGGCATGTTACCGGCCACTCAAATCTTTTATCTTCCTCGAGGTCTTTAGCCTAATCATGAAAGAGAAGGAAGCATTGGTAGTTCAGTGGTAGGATTCTTGCATTCCATGCGAGAGGCCCGGGTTCGGTTCCTGGCAAATGCATCTTAGATTTAGTAATTCAACGGCATCTTAGTATGATATTGTTCAAATCTGTTCCTGCAATTAATGTAATTGTGATTGCAATGTATGGTGAAGTGAAGTTAGTACAGTATATCAGAGGTGGCTTCCATTTTTTTTTCTCATTGTAACATTGTCAACCGTTCGATCTGGAACGTTACTTCAGTCCCGAAAATATGACAGCAACTGTCAAAAAACCCTTGTTAAATAATCTGCCAGGCTGCCACACAAGACGAAAACAAACTACTAATGTCAGCTTTACATACACAACAAGTCACCAAAAAGCGGGGGAAGCATTTAGGCGAAGCGATCGCATATAGTCAATTTAGCACAAACGCGCACGGAGGACGCATTTGGAGCGATGGGAGGACACTGACCCTCCGTTGACCCTGATACTGACTGTTGTTTGTGCTTATGCACCGAACAGCAGCTCAGAGAGAGTACCCAACCTTTCTGGAGTCCTTGGAAGGTATGCTGGAGAGCGCTCCCCCTGGGGACTCCCTCGTTCTGCTGGGGGACTTCAACGCTCACGTGGGTAATGACAGTGAGACCTGGAGGGGCGTGATTGGGAGGAACGGACCTCCCGATCAAAACCCAAGCGGTGTTTTGTTATTGGACTTCTGTGCTCGCCACGGACTGACCATAATGAACACCATGTTTAAACACAATGGTGTCCATATGTGCACTTGGCACCAGGAATCCCTAGGCCGCAGTTCGATGATCGATTTTGTAGTATAGACGTAAAGTATACGTCTATTGTTCCGGCTGACGTGACCCTCATGTATAAAGGAGGAGCGTCGCCGGAAACGTGTCTCTCAGAACCTTCTAGCGCAAACCAATACGAGTGTCCTGAGTGACAAGCAAGCCTGGCAGTTGTTTGGGACTCATAGAACCATAGTTACATACGTAACTTTCGTTCTATTTCGTCCCTCCCGGCCGCCAGGTGGCGCTGCTGAAAAAGGAAGGAACGCCGAATACAAGCGATGTCACGAAGACCCGGGAAAGTGTACCTCATAGAGGGGCCTCCGCCGGACCTCGAACCACATCCAGTGGATTAGGAGAGGTGACATCCAAGCTGTAGAATCTGGAGAACGTGCAAGGAGACGACCAGGAAGCAGCCTCCAATGACACTCCTTTCAGAACTTCCGATGATGTAGCCACACCCCTGGTGGAGTGACTGCGCACCCCAGGAGGAGGGGGACGACCAGGGACCCGGTACGACTGCTGAATCACCTCCCCGATCCAACGTGAGAGGCGTTGCTTGGATACAGCAGCCCCTTCATTCGGGCTGTTGTAAGCCACAAAAAGCTGGGTGGATGCGCGGAAACCTGCCGTAGCATCCAAATAAGAGCGGAGCGCCCTCACAGGACAACAAAACCCCGTTTCCGTCAATCATCACTACTCACGAACAAGGTTAAGTCCTGGAACTGTCACTGACAGACGACCCATTTTTTTTTATGATCAGCAAACACCATTAAGCATTGGTAGTTCAGTGGTTGAATTCTCGCTTGCCATGTGAGAGGCCCGGGTTCGATTCCCGGCCAATGCAGTTTAGATTTAATCAAGTGACAGCAGCTTAGTAGGAATTTGTTCAATTCTGCTCCTGCAATGAATGTAATCGCGAATGCAATGTATGGTTATCGCCGAGTGAAGTTACTGCAATATATCAGAGGTGGCTTCTTTATTGATTTTTCAATGTAACATTGTCAACCGTTATCTCCAAGTGTTGTTACCGCAAAGGATCGTTATCACATTATACAGTTCCTTAACATTATTGC
This sequence comes from Leptonotus elevatus, assembly GCF_054856555.1. Lineage (NCBI taxonomy): Eukaryota > Metazoa > Chordata > Actinopteri > Syngnathiformes > Syngnathidae > Leptonotus > Leptonotus elevatus. The sequence continues at coordinate 22,766,732 of NC_141243.1, forward strand.
AGTGTTGGTATCACAATATATCATTATTGTTATTATTATATATTATTATTGCAATACACACATTGTAACAATAGTCCAAGAACAGTAGAATGACATGTCCCTTCAAAAATGTTTTACCTTGGTGGAGGTTTGACAGACTGTTGACTAAGAGCAATAAGCATTGGTTGTTCAGTGGTAGAATTCTCGCTTCCCATGTGAGAGGCCCGGGTTCGATTCCCGGCCAATGCAGTCTATCTTATGTAGCGATAGTTGATGTTGTCTTTTGGACGAACGAGCAATTTGATCAGCGCTTGAGGAAGTCGTAATTCCCTCAATCGCCTATAGGGGCACCACGTTATGTTTACTTTCAGTTTTGGAGAAACGCAACGAATAAAATCTAAATCCTCATTTATTTATTCATAATCTGAAGTCACCACATTCGATGTTCGTGGTTCTTTGTATTACTAAAAGAATAAAAAAGTTGAAAAATGGCTGGAATGTACTGACCGGGATTCCAACGGACCTTTGGTTAATTTTGTTTATGGTTTTTCAAGCAAACTTGGCAGGGGTGGAGATTGAGCTTTCCGATAAAATACTTTGGTGCCATAAACCTGTGGTTCTGGCTGGTGAAAAGCAAACATTCACATCCTGGTGACATGGCCGGTGGTTGACTTCAAAAGGGTGTAATCTCTGTTGGGCTGTCTCTGGCTTAGGTAGAAAGGGGGAGAGCGGAGACCTCTCAGCCCCACCCCAGGTTGACCTTGCGCATATTTCTAAGAGTGAAATGTTGAGTGAAGGGAGAAAAAAAATGAGGGTGACTGGCAATAGTCGTTACACTTTACACAGGTACAACCCATTGGGTAAACAGAATTAAGCATTGGTAGTTCAATGGTAGAATTCTCGCTTGCCATGTGGGAGGCCCGGGTTCGATTCCCGGCCAATGCACAACTTCTCGTAATCAAATGTTATTATTATGGATTGTGATCCCAACGTGTAGTTATTTACCATCATTGTTTTCTCGTTATCATACCCCCTCAAGCAAAAGTCTCATATCAGCGTGACACATGTCTAAGATAGACTTTTCTATTGTTTTTCGTTTATGAACTATCGTGTGATGATTTTGGCTTATTCTATTTGTGTCATCCTGTAAAATTGCACTCTACATTCCAAAAAATGGCATGTTACCGGCCACTCAAATCTTTTATCTTCCTCGAGGTCTTTAGCCTAATCATGAAAGAGAAGGAAGCATTGGTAGTTCAGTGGTAGGATTCTTGCATTCCATGCGAGAGGCCCGGGTTCGGTTCCTGGCAAATGCATCTTAGATTTAGTAATTCAACAGCATCTTAGTATGATATTGTTCAAATCTGTTCCTGCAATTAATGTAATTGTGATTGCAATGTATGGTGAAGTGAAGTTAGTACAGTATATCAGAGGTGGCTTCCATTTTTTTTTCTCATTGTAACATTGTCAACCGTTCGATCTGGAACGTTACTTCAGTCCCGAAAATATGACAGCAACTGTCAAAAAACCCTTGTTAAATAATCTGCCAGGCTGCCACACAAGACGAAAACAAACTACTAATGTCAGCTTTACATACACAACAAGTCACCAAAAAGCGGGGGAAGCATTTAGGCGAAGCGATCGCATATAGTCAATTTAGCACAAACGCGCACGGAGGACGCATTTGGAGCGATGGGAGGACACTGACCCTCCGTTGACCCTGATACTGACTGTTGTTTGTGCTTATGCACCGAACAGCAGCTCAGAGAGAGTACCCAACCTTTCTGGAGTCCTTGGAAGGTATGCTGGAGAGCGCTCCCCCTGGGGACTCCCTCGTTCTGCTGGGGGACTTCAACGCTCACGTGGGTAATGACAGTGAGACCTGGAGGGGCGTGATTGGGAGGAACGGACCTCCCGATCAAAACCCAAGCGGTGTTTTGTTATTGGACTTCTGTGCTCGCCACGGACTGACCATAATGAACACCATGTTTAAACACAATGGTGTCCATATGTGCACTTGGCACCAGGAATCCCTAGGCCGCAGTTCGATGATCGATTTTGTAGTATAGACGTAAAGTATACGTCTATTGTTCCGGCTGACGTGACCCTCATGTATAAAGGAGGAGCGTCGCCGGAAACGTGTCTCTCAGAACCTTCTAGCGCAAACCAATACGAGTGTCCTGAGTGACAAGCAAGCCTGGCAGTTGTTTGGGACTCATAGAACCATAGTTACATACGTAACTTTCGTTCTATTTCGTCCCTCCCGGCCGCCAGGTGGCGCTGCTGAAAAAGGAAGGAACGCCGAATACAAGCGATGTCACGAAGACCCGGGAAAGTGTACCTCATAGAGGGGCCTCCGCCGGACCTCGAACCACATCCAGTGGATTAGGAGAGGTGACATCCAAGCTGTAGAATCTGGAGAACGTGCAAGGAGACGACCAGGAAGCAGCCTCCAATGACACTCCTTTCAGAACTTCCGATGATGTAGCCACACCCCTGGTGGAGTGACTGCGCACCCCAGGAGGAGGGGGACGACCAGGGACCCGGTACGACTGCTGAATCACCTCCCCGATCCAACGTGAGAGGCGTTGCTTGGATACAGCAGCCCCTTCATTCGGGCTGTTGTAAGCCACAAAAAGCTGGGTGGATGCGCGGAAACCTGCCGTAGCATCCAAATAAGAGCGGAGCGCCCTCACAGGACAACAAAACCCCGTTTCCGTCAATCATCACTACTCACGAACAAGGTTAAGTCCTGGAACTGTCACTGACAGACGACCCATTTTTTTTTATGATCAGCAAACACCATTAAGCATTGGTAGTTCAGTGGTTGAATTCTCGCTTGCCATGTGAGAGGCCCGGGTTCGATTCCCGGCCAATGCAGTTTAGATTTAATCAAGTGACAGCAGCTTAGTAGGAATTTGTTCAATTCTGCTCCTGCAATGAATGTAATCGCGAATGCAATGTATGGTTATCGCCGAGTGAAGTTACTGCAATATATCAGAGGTGGCTTCTTTATTGATTTTTCAATGTAACATTGTCAACCGTTATCTCCAAGTGTTGTTACCGCAAAGGATCGTTATCACATTATACAGTTCCTTAACATTATTGCAGTGTTGGTATCACAATATATCATTATTGTTATTATTATATATTATTATTGCAATACACACATTGTAACAATAGTCCAAGAACAGTAGAATGACATGTCCCTTCAAAAATGTTTTACCTTGGTGGAGGTTTGACAGACTGTTGACTAAGAGCAATAAGCATTGGTTGTTCAGTGGTAGAATTCTCGCTTCCCATGTGAGAGGCCCGGGTTCGATTCCCGGCCAATGCAGTCTATCTTATGTAGCGATAGTTGATGTTGTCTTTTGGACGAACGAGCAATTTGATCAGCGCTTGAGGAAGTCGTAATTCCCTCAATCGCCTATAGGGGCACCACGTTATGTTTACTTTCAGTTTTGGAGAAACGCAACGAATAAAATCTAAATCCTCATTTATTTATTCATAATCTGAAGTCACCACATTCGATGTTCGTGGTTCTTTGTATTACTAAAATAATAAAAAAGTTGAAAAATGGCTGGAATGTACTGACCGGGATTCCAACGGACCTTTGGTTAATTTTGTTTATGGTTTTTCAAGCAAACTTGGCAGGGGTGGAGATTGAGCTTTCCGATAAAATACTTTGGTGCCATAAACCTGTGGTTCTGGCTGGTGAAAAGCAAACATTCACATCCTGGTGACATGGCCGGTGGTTGACTTCAAAAGGGTGTAATCTCTGTTGGGCTGTCTCTGGCTTAGGTAGAAAGGGGGAGAGCGGAGACCTCTCAGCCCCACCCCAGGTTGACCTTGCGCATATTTCTAAGAGTGAAATGTTGAGTGAAGGGAGAAAAAAAATGAGGGTGACTGGCAATAGTCGTTACACTTTACACAGGTACAACCCATTGGGTAAACAGAATTAAGCATTGGTAGTTCAATGGTAGAATTCTCGCTTGCCATGTGGGAGGCCCGGGTTCGATTCCCGGCCAATGCACAACTTCTCGTAATCAAATGTTATTATTATGGATTGTGATCCCAACGTGTAGTTATTTACCATCATTGTTTTCTCGTTATCATACCCCCTCAAGCAAAAGTCTCATATCAGCGTGACACATGTCTAAGATAGACTTTTCTATTGTTTTTCGTTTATGAACTATCGTGTGATGATTTTGGCTTATTCTATTTGTGTCATCCTGTAAAATTGCACTCTACATTCCAAAAAATGGCATGTTACCGGCCACTCAAATCTTTTATCTTCCTCGAGGTCTTTAGCCTAATCATGAAAGAGAAGGAAGCATTGGTAGTTCAGTGGTAGAATTCTTGCATTCCATGCGAGAGGCCCGGGTTCGATACCTGGCAAATGCAGCTTAGATTTAGTAATTCAACAGCATCGAAGTATGATATTGTTCAAATCTGTTCCTGCAATTAATGTAATTGTGATTGCAATGTATGGTGAAGTGAAGTTAGTACAGTATATCAGAGGTGGCTTCCATTTTTTTTTCTCATTGTAACATTGTCAACCGTTCGATCTGGAACGTTACTTCAGTCCCGAAAATATGACAGCAACTGTCAAAAAACCCTTGTTAAATAATCTGCCAGGCTGCCACACAAGACGAAAACAAACTACTAATGTCAGCTTTACATACACAACAAGTCACCAAAAAGCGGGGGAAGCATTTAGGCGAAGCGATTGCATATAGTCAATTTAGCACAAACGCGCACGGAGGACGCATTTGGAGCGATGGGAGGACACTGACCCTCCGTTGACCCTGATACTGACTGTTGTTTGTGCTTATGCACCGAACAGCAGCTCAGAGAGAGTACCCAACCTTTCTGGAGTCCTTGGAAGGTATGCTGGAGAGCGCTCCCCCTGGGGACTCCCTCGTTCTGCTGGGGGACTTCAACGCTCACGTGGGTAATGACAGTGAGACCTGGAGGGGCGTGATTGGGAGGAACGGACCTCCCGATCAAAACCCAAGCGGTGTTTTGTTATTGGACTTCTGTGCTCGCCACGGACTGACCATAATGAACACCATGTTTAAACACAATGGTGTCCATATGTGCACTTGGCACCAGGACACTCTAGGCCGCAGTTCGATGATCGACTTTGTAGTATAGACGTAAAGTATACGTCTATTGTTCCGGCTGACGTGACCCTCATGTATAAAGGAGCGTCGCCGGAAACGTGTCTCTCAGAACCTTCTAGCGCAAACCAATACGAGTGTCCTGAGTGACAAGCAAGCCTGGCAGTTGTTTGGGACTCATAGAACCATAGTTACATACGTAACTTTCGTTCTATTTCGTCCCTCCCGGCCGCCAGGTGGCGCTGCTGAAAAAGGAAGGAACGCCGAATACAAGCGATGTCACGAAGACCCGGGAAAGTGTACCTCATAGAGGGGCCTCCGCCGGACCTCGAACCACATCCAGTGGATTAGGAGAAGTGACATCCAAGCTGTAGAATCTGGAGAACGTGCAAGGAGACGACCAGGAAGCAGCCTCCAATGACACTCCTTTCAGAACTTCCAATGATGTAGCCACACCCCTGGTGGAGTGACTGCGCACCCCAGGAGGAGGGGGACGACCAGGGACCCGGTACGACTGCTGAATCACCTCCCCGATCCAACGTGAGAGGCGTTGCTTGGATACAGCAGCCCCTTCATTCGGGCTGTTGTAAGCCACAAAAAGCTGGGTGGATGCGCGGAAACCTGCCGTAGCATCCAAATAAGAGCGGAGCGCCCTCACAGGACAACAACACCCCGTTTCCGTCAATCATCACTACTCACGAACAAGGTTAAGTCCTGGAACTGTCACTGACAGACGACCCATTTTTTTTATGATCAGCAAACACCATTAAGCATTGGTAGTTCAGTGGTTGAATTCTCGCTTGCCATGTGAGAGGCCCGGGTTCGATTCCCGGCCAATGCAGTTTAGATTTAGTCAAGTGACAGCAGCTTAGTAGGAATTTGTTCAATTCTGCTCCTGCAATGAATGTAATCGCGAATGCAATGTATGGTTATCGCCGAGTGAAGTTACTGCAATATATCAGAGGTGGCTTCTTTATTGATTTTTCAATGTAACATTGTCAACCGTTATCTCCAAGTGTTGTTACCGCAAAGGATCGTTATCACATTATACAGTTCCTTAACATTATTGCAGTGTTGGTATCACAATATATCATTATTGTTATTATTATATATTATTATTGCAATACACACATTGTAACAATAGTCCAAGAACAGTAGAATGACATGTCCCTTCAAAAATGTTTTACCTTGGTGGAGGTTTGACAGACTGTTGACTAAGAGCAATAAGCATTGGTTGTTCAGTGGTAGAATTCTCGCTTCCCATGTGAGAGGCCCGGGTTCGATTCCCGGCCAATGCAGTCTATCTTATGTAGCGATAATTGATGTTGTCTTTTGGACGAACGAGCAATTTGATCAGCGCTTGAGGAAGTCGTAATTCCCTCAATCGCCTATAGGGGCACCACGTTATGTTTACTTTCAGTTTTGGAGAAACGCAACGAATAAAATCTAAATCCTCATTTATTTATTCATAATCTGAAGTCGCCACATTCGATGTTCGTGGTTCTTTGTATTACTAAAAGAATAAAAAAGTTGAAAAATGGCTGGAATGTACTGACCGGGATTCCAACGGACCTTTGGTTAATTTTGTTTATGGTTTTTCAAGCAAACTTGGCAGGGGTGGAGATTGAGCTTTCCGATAAAATACTTTGGTGCCATAAACCTGTGGTTCTGGCTGGTGAAAAGCAAACATTCACATCCTGGTGACATGGCCGGTGGTTGACTTCAAAAGGGTGTAATCTCTGTTGGGCTGTCTCTGGCTTAGGTAGAAAGGGGGAGAGCGGAGACCTCTCAGCCCCACCCCAGGTTGACCTTGCGCATATTTCTAAGAGTGAAATGTTGAGTGAAGGGAGAAAAAAAATGAGGGTGACTGGCAATGGTCGTTACACTTTACACAGGTACAACCCATTGGGTAAACAGAATTAAGCATTGGTAGTTCAATGGTAGAATTTTCGCTTGCCATGTGGGAGGCCCGGGTTCGATTCCCGGCCAATGCACAACTTCTCGTAATCAAATGTTATTATTATGGATTGTGATCCCAACGTGTAGTTATTTACCATCATTGTTTTCTCGTTATCATACCCCCTCAAGCAAAAGTCTCATATCAGCGTGACACATGTCTAAGATAGACTTTTCTATTGTTTTTCGTTTATGAACTATCGTGTGATGATTTTGGCTTATTCTATTTGTGTCATCCTGTAAAATTGCACTCTACATTCCAAAAAATGGCATGTTACCGGCCACTCAAATCTTTTATCTTCCTCGAGGTCTTTAGCCTAATCATGAAAGAGAAGGAAGCATTGGTAGTTCAGTGGTAGGATTCTTGCATTCCATGCGAGAGGCCCGGGTTCGGTTCCTGGCAAATGCATCTTAGATTTAGTAATTCAACAGCATCTTAGTATGATATTGTTCAAATCTGTTCCTGCAATTAATGTAATTGTGATTGCAATGTATGGTGAAGTGAAGTTAGTACAGTATATCAGAGGTGGCTTCCATTTTTTTTTCTCATTGTAACATTGTCAACCGTTCGATCTGGAACGTTACTTCAGTCCCGAAAATATGACAGCAACTGTCAAAAAACCCTTGTTAAATAATCTGCCAGGCTGCCACACAAGACGAAAACAAACTACTAATGTCAGCTTTACATACACAACAAGTCACCAAAAAGCGGGGGAAGCATTTAGGCGAAGCGATCGCATATAGTCAATTTAGCACAAACGCGCACGGAGGACGCATTTGGAGCGATGGGAGGACACTGACCCTCCGTTGACCCTGATACTGACTGTTGTTTGTGCTTATGCACCGAACAGCAGCTCAGAGAGAGTACCCAACCTTTCTGGAGTCCTTGGAAGGTATGCTGGAGAGCGCTCCCCCTGGGGACTCCCTCGTTCTGCTGGGGGACTTCAACGCTCACGTGGGTAATGACAGTGAGACCTGGAGGGGCGTGATTGGGAGGAACGGACCTCCCGATCAAAACCCAAGCGGTGTTTTGTTATTGGACTTCTGTGCTCGCCACGGACTGACCATAATGAACACCATGTTTAAACACAATGGTGTCCATATGTGCACTTGGCACCAGGAATCCCTAGGCCGCAGTTCGATGATCGATTTTGTAGTATAGACGTAAAGTATACGTCTATTGTTCCGGCTGACGTGGCCCTCATGTATAAAGGAGGAGCGTCGCCGGAAACGTGTCTCTCAGAACCTTCTAGCGCAAACCAATACGAGTGTCCTGAGTGACAAGCAAGCCTGGCAGTTGTTTGGGACTCATAGAACCATAGTTACATACGTAACTTTCGTTCTATTTCGTCCCTCCCGGCCGCCAGGTGGCGCTGCTGAAAAAGGAAGGAACGCCGAATACAAGCGATGTCACGAAGACCCGGGAAAGTGTACCTCATAGAGGGGCCTCCGCCGGACCTCGAACCACATCCAGTGGATTAGGAGAGGTGACATCCAAGCTGTAGAATCTGGAGAACGTGCAAGGAGACGACCAGGAAGCAGCCTCCAATGACACTCCTTTCAGAACTTCCGATGATGTAGCCACACCCCTGGTGGAGTGACTGCGCACCCCAGGAGGAGGGGGACGACCAGGGACCCGGTACGACTGCTGAATCACCTCCCCGATCCAACGTGAGAGGCGTTGCTTGGATACAGCAGCCCCTTCATTCGGGCTGTTGTAAGCCACAAAAAGCTGGGTGGATGCGCGGAAACCTGCCGTAGCATCCAAATAAGAGCGGAGCGCCCTCACAGGACAACAAAACCCCGTTTCCGTCAATCATCACTACTCACGAACAAGGTTAAGTCCTGGAACTGTCACTGACAGACGACCCATTTTTTTTTATGATCAGCAAACACCATTAAGCATTGGTAGTTCAGTGGTTGAATTCTCGCTTGCCATGTGAGAGGCCCGGGTTCGATTCCCGGCCAATGCAGTTTAGATTTAATCAAGTGACAGCAGCTTAGTAGGAATTTGTTCAATTCTGCTCCTGCAATGAATGTAATCGCGAATGCAATGTATGGTTATCGCCGAGTGAAGTTACTGCAATATATCAGAGGTGGCTTCTTTATTGATTTTTCAATGTAACATTGTCAACCGTTATCTCCAAGTGTTGTTACCGCAAAGGATCGTTATCACATTATACAGTTCCTTAACATTATTGCAGTGTTGGTATCACAATATATCATTATTGTTATTATTATATATTATTATTGCAATACACACATTGTAACAATAGTCCAAGAACAGTAGAATGACATGTCCCTTCAAAAATGTTTTACCTTGGTGGAGGTTTGACAGACTGTTGACTAAGAGCAATAAGCATTGGTTGTTCAGTGGTAGAATTCTCGCTTCCCATGTGAGAGGCCCGGGTTCGATTCCCGGCCAATGCAGTCTATCTTATGTAGCGATAGTTGATGTTGTCTTTTGGACGAACGAGCAATTTGATCAGCACTTGAGTAAGTCGTAATTCCCTCAATCGCCTATAGGGGCACCACGTTATGTTTACTTTCAGTTTTGGAGAAACGCAACGAATAAAATCTAAATCCTCATTTATTTATTCATAATCTGAAGTCACCACATTCGATGTTCGTGGTTCTTTGTATTACTAAAATAATAAAAAAGTTGAAAAATGGCTGGAATGTACTGACCGGGATTCCAACGGACCTTTGGTTAATTTTGTTTATGGTTTTTCAAGCAAACTTGGCAGGGGTGGAGATTGAGCTTTCCGATAAAATACTTTGGTGCCATAAACCTGTGGTTCTGGCTGGTGAAAAGCAAACATTCACATCCTGGTGACATGGCCGGTGGTTGACTTCAAAAGGGTGTAATCTCTGTTGGGCTGTCTCTGGCTTAGGTAGAAAGGGGGAGAGCGGAGACCTCTCAGCCCCACCCCAGGTTGACCTTGCGCATATTTCTAAGAGTGAAATGTTGAGTGAAGGGAGAAAAAAAATGAGGGTGACTGGCAATAGTCGTTACACTTTACACAGGTACAACCCATTGGGTAAACAGAATTAAGCATTGGTAGTTCAATGGTAGAATTCTCGCTTGCCATGTGGGAGGCCCGGGTTCGATTCCCGGCCAATGCACAACTTCTCGTAATCAAATGTTATTATTATGGATTGTGATCCCAACGTGTAGTTATTTACCATCATTGTTTTCTCGTTATCATACCCCCTCAAGCAAAAGTCTCATATCAGCGTGACACATGTCTAAGATAGACTTTTCTATTGTTTTTCGTTTATGAACTATCGTGTGATGATTTTGGCTTATTCTATTTGTGTCATCCTGTAAAATTGCACTCTACATTCCAAAAAATGGCATGTTACCGGCCACTCAAATCTTTTATCTTCCTCGAGGTCTTTAGCCTAATCATGAAAGAGAAGGAAGCATTGGTAGTTCAGTGGTAGAATTCTTGCATTCCATGCGAGAGGCCCGGGTTCGATACCTGGCAAATGCAGCTTAGATTTAGTAATTCAACAGCATCGAAGTATGATATTGTTCAAATCTGTTCCTGCAATTAATGTAATTGTGATTGCAATGTATGGTGAAGTGAAGTTAGTACAGTATATCAGAGGTGGCTTCCATTTTTTTTTCTCATTGTAACATTGTCAACCGTTCGATCTGGAACGTTACTTCAGTCCCGAAAATATGACAGCAACTGTCAAAAAACCCTTGTTAAATAATCTGCCAGGCTGCCACACAAGACGAAAACAAACTACTAATGTCAGCTTTACATACACAACAAGTCACCAAAAAGCGGGGGAAGCATTTAGGCGAAGCGATTGCATATAGTCAATTTAGCACAAACGCGCACGGAGGACGCATTTGGAGCGATGGGAGGACACTGACCCTCCGTTGACCCTGATACTGACTGTTGTTTGTGCTTATGCACCGAACAGCAGCTCAGAGAGAGTACCCAACCTTTCTGGAGTCCTTGGAAGGTATGCTGGAGAGCGCTCCCCCTGGGGACTCCCTCGTTCTGCTGGGGGACTTCAACGCTCACGTGGGTAATGACAGTGAGACCTGGAGGGGCGTGATTGGGAGGAACGGACCTCCCGATCAAAACCCAAGCGGTGTTTTGTTATTGGACTTCTGTGCTCGCCACGGACTGACCATAATGAACACCATGTTTAAACACAATGGTGTCCATATGTGCACTTGGCACCAGGACACTCTAGGCCGCAGTTCGATGATCGACTTTGTAGTATAGACGTAAAGTATACGTCTATTGTTCCGGCTGACGTGACCCTCATGTATAAAGGAGCGTCGCCGGAAACGTGTCTCTCAGAACCTTCTAGCGCAAACCAATACGAGTGTCCTGAGTGACAAGCAAGCCTGGCAGTTGTTTGGGACTCATAGAACCATAGTTACATACGTAACTTTCGTTCTATTTCGTCCCTCCCGGCCGCCAGGTGGCGCTGCTGAAAAAGGAAGGAACGCCGAATACAAGCGATGTCACGAAGACCCGGGAAAGTGTACCTCATAGAGGGGCCTCCGCCGGACCTCGAACCACATCCAGTGGATTAGGAGAAGTGACATCCAAGCTGTAGAATCTGGAGAACGTGCAAGGAGACGACCAGGAAGCAGCCTCCAATGACACCTCTTTCAGAACTTCCAATGATGTAGCCACACCCCTGGTGGAGTGACTGCGCACCCCAGGAGGAGGGGGACGACCAGGGACCCGGTACGACTGCTGAATCACCTCCCCGATCCAACGTGAGAGCCGTTGCTTGGATACAGCAGCCCCTTCATTCGGGCTGTTGTAAGCCACAAAAAGCTGGGTGGATGCGCGGAAACCTGCCGTAGCATCCAAATAAGAGCGGAGCGCCCTCACAGGACAACAAAACGCCGTTTCCGTCAATCATCACTACTCACGAACAAGGTTAAGTCCTGGAACTGTCACTGACAGACGACCCATTTTTTTTTATGATCAGCAAACACCATTAAGCATTGGTAGTTCAGTGGTTGAATTCTCGCTTGCCATGTGAGAGGCCCGGGTTCGATTCCCGGCCAATGCAGTTTAGATTTAATCAAGTGACAGCAGCTTAGTAGGAATTTGTTCAATTCTGCTCCTGCAATGAATGTAATCGCGAATGCAATGTATGGTTATCGCCGAGTGAAGTTACTGCAATATATCAGAGGTGGCTTCTTTATTGATTTTTCAATGTAACATTGTCAACCGTTATCTCCAAGTGTTGTTACCGCAAAGGATCGTTATCACATTATACAGTTCCTTAACATTATTGCAGTGTTGGTATCACAATATATCATTATTGTTATTATTATATATTATTATTGCAATACACACATTGTAACAATAGTCCAAGAACAGTAGAATGACATGTCCCTTCAAAAATGTTTTACCTTGGTGGAGGTTTGACAGACTGTTGACTAAGAGCAATAAGCATTGGTTGTTCAGTGGTAGAATTCTCGCTTCCCATGTGAGAGGCCCGGGTTCGATTCCCGGCCAATGCAGTCTATCTTATGTAGCGATAGTTGATGTTGTCTTTTGGACGAACGAGCAATTTGATCAGCGCTTGAGGAAGTCGTAATTCCCTCAATCGCCTATAGGGGCACCACGTTATGTTTACTTTCAGTTTTGGAGAAACGCAACGAATAAAATCTAAATCCTCATTTATTTATTCATAATCTGAAGTCGCCACATTCGATGTTCGTGGTTCTTTGTATTACTAAAAGAATAAAAAAGTTGAAAAATGGCTGGAATGTACTGACCGGGATTCCAACGGACCTTTGGTTAATTTTGTTTATGGTTTTTCAAGCAAACTTGGCAGGGGTGGAGATTGAGCTTTCCGATAAAATACTTTGGTGCCATAAACCTGTGGTTCTGGCTGGTGAAAAGCAAACATTCACATCCTGGTGACATGGCCGGTGGTTGACTTCAAAAGGGTGTAATCTCTGTTGGGCTGTCTCTGGCTTAGGTAGAAAGGGGGAGAGCGGAGACCTCTCAGCCCCACCCCAGGTTGACCTTGCGCATATTTCTAAGAGTGAAATGTTGAGTGAAGGGAGAAAAAAAATGAGGGTGACTGGCAATAGTCATTACACTTTACACAGGTACAACCCATTGGGTAAACAGAATTAAGCATTGGTAGTTCAATGGTAGAATTCTCGCTTGCCATGTGGGAGGCCCGGCTTCGATTCCCGGCCAATGCACAACTTCTCGTAATCAAATGTTATTATTATGGATTGTGATCCCAACGTGTAGTTATTTACCATCATTGTTTTCTCGTTATCATACCCCCTCAAGCAAAAGTCTCATATCAGCGTGACACATGTCTAAGATAGACTTTTCTATTGTTTTTCGTTTATGAACTATCGTGTGATGATTTTGGCTTATTCTATTTGTGTCATCCTGTAAAATTGCACTCTACATTCCAAAAAATGGCATGTTACCGGCCACTCAAATCTTTTATCTTCCTCGAGGTCTTTAGCCTAATCATGAAAGAGAAGGAAGCATTGGTAGTTCAGTGGTAGAATTCTTGCATTCCATGCGAGAGGCCAGGGTTCGGTTCCTGGCAAATGCATCTTAGATTTAGTAATTCAACAGCATCTTAGTATGATATTGTTCAAATCTGTTCCTGCAATTAATGTAATTGTGATTGCAATGTATGGTGAAGTGAAGTTAGTACAGTATATCAGAGGTGGCTTCCATTTTTTTTTCTCATTGTAACATTGTCAACCGTTCGATCTGGAACGTTACTTCAGTCCCGAAAATATGACAGCAACTGTCAAACAACCCTTGTTAAATAATCTGCCAGGCTGCCACACAAGACGAAAACAAACTACTAATGTCAGCTTTACATACACAACAAGCCACCAAAAAGCGGGGGAAGCATTTAGGCGAAGCGATCGCATATAGTCAATTTAGCACAAACGCGCACGGAGGACGCATTTGGAGCGATGGGAGGACACTGACCCTCCGTTGACCCTGATACTGACTGTTGTTTGTGCTTATGCACCGAACAGCAGCTCAGAGAGAGTACCCAACCTTTCTGGAGTCCTTGGAAGGTATGCTGGAGAGCGCTCCCCCTGGGGACTCCCTCGTTCTGCTGGGGGACTTCAACGCTCACGTGGGTAATGACAGTGAGACCTGGAGGGGCGTGATTGGGAGGAACGGACCTCCCGATCAAAACCCAAGCGGTGTTTTGTTATTGGACTTCTGTGCTCGCCACGGACTGACCATAATGAACACCATGTTTAAACACAATGGTGTCCATATGTGCACTTGGCACCAGGAATCCCTAGGCCGCAGTTCGATGATCGATTTTGTAGTATAGACGTAAAGTATACGTCTATTGTTCCGGCTGACGTGACCCTCATGTATAAAGGAGGAGCGTCGCCGGAAACGTGTCTCTCAGAACCTTCTAGCGCAAACCAATACGAGTGTCCTGAGTGACAAGCAAGCCTGGCAGTTGTTTGGGACTCATAGAACCATAGTTACATACGTAACTTTCGTTCTATTTCGTCCCTCCCGGCCGCCAGGTGGCGCTGCTGAAAAAGTAAGGAACGCCGAATACAAGCGATGTCACGAAGACCCGGGAAAGTGTACCTCATAGAGGGGCCTCCGCCGGACCTCGAACCACATCCAGTGGATTAGGAGAGGTGACATCCAAGCTGTAGAATCTGGAGAACGTGCAAGGAGACGACCAGGAAGCAGCCTCCAATGACACTCCTTTCAGAACTTCCGATGATGTAGCCACACCCCTGGTGGAGTGACTGCGCACCCCAGGAGGAGGGGGACGACCAGGGACCCGGTACGACTGCTGAATCACCTCCCCGATCCAACGTGAGAGCCGTTGCTTGGATACAGCAGCCCCTTCATTCGGGCTGTTGTAAGCCACAAAAAGCTGGGTGGATGCGCGGAAACCTGCCGTAGCATCCAAATAAGAGCGGAGCGCCCTCACAGGACAACAAAACCCCGTTTCCGTCAATCATCACTACTCACGAACAAGGTTAAGTCCTGGAACTGTCACTGACAGACGACCCATTTTTTTTTATGATCAGCAAACACCATTAAGCATTGGTAGTTCAGTGGTTGAATTCTCGCTTGCCATGTGAGAGGCCCGGGTTCGATTCCCGGCCAATGCAGTTTAGATTTAGTCAAGTGACAGCAGCTTAGTAGGAATTTGTTCAATTCTGCTCCTGCAATGAATGTAATCGCGAATGCAATGTATGGTTATCGCCGAGTGAAGTTACTGCAATATATCAGAGGTGGCTTCTTTATTGATTTTTCAATGTAACATTGTCAACCGTTATCTCCAAGTGTTGTTACCGCAAAGGATCGTTATCACATTATACAGTTCCTTAACATTATTGCAGTGTTGGTATCACAATATATCATTATTGTTATTATTATATATTATTATTGCAATACACACATTGTAACAATAGTCCAAGAACAGTAGAATGACATGTCCCTTCAAAAATGTTTTACCTTGGTGGAGGTTTGACAGACTGTTGACTAAGAGCAATAAGCATTGGTTGTTCAGTGGTAGAATTCTCGCTTCCCGTGTGAGAGGCCCGGGTTCGATTCCCGGCCAATGCAGTCTATCTTATGTAGCGATAATTGATGTTGTCTTTTGGACGAACGAGCAATTTGATCAGCGCTTGAGGAAGTCGTAATTCCCTCAATCGCCTATAGGGGCACCACGTTATGTTTACTTTCAGTTTTGGAGAAACGCAACGAATAAAATCTAAATCCTCATTTATTTATTCATAATCTGATGTCGCCACATTCGATGTTCGTGGTTCTTTGTATTACTAAAATAATAAAAAAGTTGAAAAATGGCTGGAATGTACTGACCGGGATTCCAACGGACCTTTGGTTAATTTTGTTTATGGTTTTTCAAGCAAACTTGGCAGGGGTGGAGATTGAGCTTTCCGATAAAATACTTTGGTGCCATAAACCTGTGGTTCTGGCTGGTGAAAAGCAAACATTCACATCCTGGTGACATGGCCGGTGGTTGACTTCAAAAGGGTGTAATCTCTGTTGGGCTGTCTCTGGCTTAGGTAGAAAGGGGGAGAGCGGAGACCTCTCAGCCCCACCCCAGGTTGACCTTGCGCATATTTCTAAGAGTGAAATGTTGAGTGAAGGGAGAAAAAAAATGAGGGTGACTGGCAATGGTCGTTACACTTTACACAGGTACAACCCATTGGGTAAACAGAATTAAGCATTGGTAGTTCAATGGTAGAATTCTTGCTTGCCATGTGGGAGGCCCGGGTTCGATTCCCGGCCAATGCACGACTTCTCGTAATCAATTGTTATTATTATGGATTGTGATCCCAACGTGTAGTTATTTACCATCATTGTTTTCTCGTTATCATACCCCCTCAAGCAAAAGTCTCATATCAGCGTGACACATGTCTAAGATAGACTTTTCTATTGTTTTTCGTTTATGAACTATCGTGTGATGATTTTGGCTTATTCTATTTGTGTCATCCTGTAAAATTGCACTCTACATTCCAAAAAATGGCATGTTACCGGCCACTCAAATCTTTTATCTTCCTCGAGGTCTTTAGCCTAATCATGAAAGAGAAGGAACCATTGGTAGTTCAGTGGTAGAATTCTTGCATTCCATGCGAGAGGCCCGGGTTCGATTCCTGGCAAATGCAGCTTTGATTTAGTAATTCAACAGCATCTTAGTATGATATTGTTCAAATCTGTTCCTGCAATTAATGTAATCGTGATTGCAATGTATGGTGAAGTGAAGTTAGTACAGTATATCAGAGGTGGCTTCCATTTTTTTTTCTCATTGTAACATTGTCAACCGTTCGATCTGGAACGTTACTTCAGTCCCGAAAATATGACAGCAACTGTCAAAAAACCCTTGTTAAATAATCTGCCAGGCTGCCACACAAGACGAAAACAAACTACTAATGTCAGCTTTACATACACAACAAGTCACCAAAAAGCGGGGGAAGCATTTAGGCGAAGCGATCGCATGTAGTCAATTTAGCACAAACGCGCACGGAGGACGCATTTGGAGCGATGGGAGGACACTGACCCTCCGTTGACCCTGATACTGACTGTTGTTTGTGCTTATGCACCGAGCAGCTCAGAGAGAGTACCCAACCTTTCTGGAGTCCTTGGAAGGTATGCTGGAGAGCGCTCCCCCTGGGGACTCCCTCGTTCTGCTGGGGGACTTCAACGCTCACGTGGGTAATGACAGTGAGACCTGGAGGGGCGTGATTGGGAGGAACGGACCTCCCGATCAAAACCCAAGCGGTGTTTTGTTATTGGACTTCTGTGCTCGCCACGGACTGACCATAATGAACACCATGTTTAAACACAATGGTGTCCATATGTGCACTTGGCACCAGGACACTCTAGGCCGCAGTTCGATGATCGACTTTGTAGTATAGACGTAAAGTATATGTCTATTGTTCCGGCTGACGTGACCCTCATGTATAAAGGAGGAGCGTCGCCGGAAACGTGTCTCTCAGAACCTT
Organism: Leptonotus elevatus; assembly: GCF_054856555.1. Taxonomy (NCBI): domain Eukaryota; kingdom Metazoa; phylum Chordata; class Actinopteri; order Syngnathiformes; family Syngnathidae; genus Leptonotus; species Leptonotus elevatus. Next base: position 22,784,297 of record NC_141243.1, read on the forward strand.
CTAGCGCAAACCAATACGAGTGTCCTGAGTGACAAGCAAGCCTGGCAGTTGTTTGGGACTCAGAACCATAGTTACATACGTAACTTTCGTTCTATTTCGTCCCTCCCGGCCGCCAGGTGGCGCTGCTGAAAAAGTAAGGAACGCCGAATACAAGCGATGTCACGAAGACCCGGGAAAGTGTACCTCATAGAGGGGCCTCCGCCGGACCTCGAACCACATCCAGTGGATTAGGAGAGGTGACATCCAAGCTGTAGAATCTGGAGAACGCACAAGGAGACGACCAGGAAGCAGCCTCCAATGACACTCCTTTCAGAACTTCCGATGATGTAGCCACACCACTGGTGGAGTGACTGCGCACCCCAGGAGGAGGGGGACGACCAGGGACCCGGTACGACTGCTGAATCACCTCCCCGATCCAACGTGAGAGCCGTTGCTTGGATACAGCAGCCCCTTCGTTCGGGCTGTTGTAAGCCACAAAAAGCTGGGTGGATGCGTGGAAACCTGCCGTAGCATCCAAATAAGAGCGGAGCGCCCTCACAGGACAACAAAACCCCGTTTCCGTCAATCATCACTACTCACGAACAAGGTTAAGTCCTGGAACTGTCACTGACAGACGACCCATTTTTTTTTATGATCAGCAAACACCATTAAGCATTGGTAGTTCAGTGGTTGAATTCTCGCTTGCCATGTGAGAGGCCCGGGTTCGATTCCCGGCCAATGCAGTTTAGATTTAGTCAAGTGACAGCAGCTTAGTAGGAATTTGTTCAATTCTGCTCCTGCAATGAATGTAATCGCGAATGCAATGTATGGTTATCGCCGAGTGAAGTTACTGCAATATATCAGAGGTGGCTTCTTTATTGATTTTTCAATGTAACATTGTCAACCGTTATCTCCAAGTGTTGTTACCACAAAGGATCGTTATCACATTATACAGTTCCTTAACATTATTGCAGTGTTGGTATCACAATATATCATTATTGTTATTATTATATATTATTATTGCAATACACACATTGTAACAATAGTCCAAGAACAGTAGAATGACATGTCCCTTCAAAAATGTTTTACCTTGGTGGAGGTTTGACAGACTGTTGACTAAGAGCAATAAGCATTGGTTGTTCAGTGGTAGAATTCTCGCTTCCCATGTGAGAGGCCCGGGTTCGATTCCCGGCCAATGCAGTCTATCTTATGTAGCGATAATTGATGTTGTCTTTTGGACGAACGAGCAATTTGATCAGCGCTTGAGGAAGTCGTAATTCCCTCAATCGCCTATAGGGGCACCACGTTATGTTTACTTTCAGTTTTGGAGAAACGCAACGAATAAAATCTAAATCCTCATTTATTTATTCATAATCTGATGTCGCCACATTCGATGTTCGTGGTTCTTTGTATTACTAAAATAATAAAAAAGTTGAAAAATGGCTGGAATGTACTGACCGGGATTCCAACGGACCTTTGGTTAATTTTGTTTATGGTTTTTCAAGCAAACTTGGCAGGGGTGGAGATTGAGCTTTCCGATAAAATACTTTGGTGCCATAAACCTGTGGTTCTGGCTGGTGAAAAGCAAACATTCACATCCTGGTGACATGGCCGGTGGTTGACTTCAAAAGGGTGTAATCTCTGTTGGGCTGTCTCTGGCTTAGGTAGAAAGGGGGAGAGCGGAGACCTCTCAGCCCCACCCCAGGTTGACCTTGCGCATATTTCTAAGAGTGAAATGTTGAGTGAAGGGAGAAAAAAAATGAGGGTGACTGGCAATGGTCGTTACACTTTACACAGGTACAACCCATTGGGTAAACAGAATTAAGCATTGGTAGTTCAATGGTAGAATTCTCTTTTGCCATGTGGGAGGCCCGGGTTCGATTCCCGGCCAATGCACAACTTCTCGTAATCAATTGTTATTATTATGGATTGTGATCCCAACGTGTAGTTAATTACCATCATTGTTTTCTCGTTATCATACCCCCTCAAGCAAAAGTCTCATATCAGCGTGACACATGTCTAAGATAGACTTTTCTATTGTTTTTCGTTTATGAACTATCGTGTGATGATTTTGGCTTATTCTATTTGTGTCATCCTGTAAAATTGCACTCTACATTCCAAAAAATGGCATGTTACCGGCCACTCAAATCTTTTATCTTCCTCGAGGTCTTTAGCCTAATCATGAAAGAGAAGGAAGCATTGGTAGTTCAGTGGTAGAATTCTTACATTCCATGCGAGAGGCCCGGGTTCGATTCCTGGCAAATGCAGCTTCGATTTAGTAATTCAACAGCATCTTAGTATGATATTGTTCAAATCTGTTCCTGCAATTAATGTAATTGTGATTGCAATGTATGGTGAAGTGAAGTTAGTACAGTATATCAGAGGTGGCTTCCGTTTTTTTTCTCATTGTAACATTGTCAACCGTTCGATCTGGAACGTTACTTCAGTCCCGAAAATATGACAGCAACTGTCAAAAAACCCTTGTTAAATAATCTGCCAGGCTGCCACACAAGACGAAAACAAACTACTAATGTCAGCTTTACATACACAACAAGTCACCAAAAAGCGGGGGAAGCATTTAGGCGAAACGATCGCATATAGTCAATTTAGCACAAACGCGCACGGAGGACGCATTTGGAGCGATGGGAGGACACTGACCCTCCGTTGACCCTGATACTGACTGTTGTTTGTGCTTATGCACCGAGCAGCTCAGAGAGTGTACCCAACCTTTCTGGAGTCCTTGGAAGGTATGCTGGAGAGCGCTCCCCCTGGGGACTCCCTCGTTCTGCTGGGGGACTTCAACGCTCACGTGGGTAATGACAGTGAGACCTGGAGGGGCGTGATTGGGAGGAACGGACATCCCGATCTAAACCCAAGCGGTGTTTTGTTATTGGACTTCTGTGCTCGCCACGGACTGACCATAATGAACACCATGTTTAAACACAATGGTGTCCATATGTGCACTTGGCACCAGGACACTCTAGGCCGCAGTTCGATGATCGACTTTGTAGTATAGACGTAAAGTATATGTCTATTGTTCCGGCTGACGTGACCCTCATGTATAAAGGAGGAGCGTCGCCGGAAACGTGTCTCTCAGAACCTTCTAGCGCAAACCAATACGCGTGTCCTGAGTGACAAGCAAGCCTGGCAGTTGTTTGGGACTCAGAACCATAGTTACATACGTAACTTTCGTTCTATTTCGTCCCTCCCGGCCGCCAGGTGGCGCTGCTGAAAAAGGAAGGAACGCCGAATACAAGCGATGTCACGAAGACCCGGGAAAGTGTACCTCATAGAGGGGCCTCCGCCGGACCTCGAACCACATCCAGTGGATTAGGAGAGGTGACATCCAAGCTGTAGAATCTGGAGAACGTGCAAGGAGACGACCAGGAAGCAGCCTCCAATGACACTCCTTTCAGAACTTCCGATGATGTAGCCACACCCCTGGTGGAGTGACTGCGCACCCCAGGAGGAGGGGGACGACCAGGGACCTGGTACGACTGCTGAATCACCTCCCCGATCCAACGTGAGAGGCGTTGCTTGGATACAGCAGCCCCTTCGTTCGGGCTGTTGTAAGCCACAAAAAGCTGGGTGGATGCGCGGAAACCTGCCGTAGCATCCAAATAGGAGCGGAGCGCCCTCACAGGACAACAAAACCCCGTTTCCGTCAATCATCACTACTCACGAACAAGGTTAAGTCCTGGAACTGTCACTGACAGACGACCCATTTTTTTTTATGATCAGCAAACACCATTAAGCATTGGTAGTTCAGTGGTTGAATTCTCGCTTGCCATGTGAGAGGCCCGGGTTCGATTCCCGGCCAATGCAGTTTAGATTTAGTCAAGTGACAGCAGCTTAGTAGGAATTTGTTCAATTCTGCTCCTGCAATGAATGTAATCGCGAATGCAATGTATGGTTATCGCCGAGTGAAGTTACTGCAATATATCAGAGGTGGCTTCTTTATTGATTTTTCAATGTAACATTGTCAACCGTTATCTCCAAGTGTTGTTACCGCAAAGGATCGTTATCACATTATACAGTTCCTTAACATTATTGCAGTGTTGGTATCACAATATATCATTATTGTTATTATTATATATTATTATTGCAATACACACATTGTAACAATAGTCCAAGAACAGTAGAATGACATGTCCCTTCAAAAATGTTTTACCTTGGTGGAGGTTTGACAGACTGTTGACTAAGAGCAATAAGCATTGGTTGTTCAGTGGTAGAATTCTCGCTTCCCATGTGAGAGGCCCGGGTTCGATTCCCGGCCAATGCAGTCTATCTTATGTAGCGATAATTGATGTTGTCTTTTGGACGAACGAGCAATTTGATCAGCGCTTGAGGAAGTCGTAATTCCCTCAATCGCCTATAGGGGCACCACGTTATGTTTACTTTCAGTTTTGGAGAAACGCAACGAATAAAATCTAAATCCTCATTTATTTATTCATAATCTGAAGTCGCCACATTCGATGTTCGTGGTTCTTTGTATTACTAAAATAATAAAAAAGTTGAAAAATGGCTGGAATGTACTGACCGGGATTCCAACGGACCTTCGGTTAATTTTGTTTATGGTGTTTCAAGCAAACTTGGCAGGGGTGTAGATTGAGCTTTCCGATAAAATACTTTGGTGCCATAAACCTGTGGTTCTGGCTGGTGAAAAGCAAACATTCACATCCTGGTGACATGGCCGGTGGTTGACTTCAAAAGGGTGTAATCTCTGTTGGGCTGTCTCTGGCTTAGGTAGAAAGGGGGAGAGCGGAGACCTCTCAGCCCCACCCCAGGTTGACCTTGCGCATATTTCTAAGAGTGAAATGTTGAGTGAAGGGAGAAAAAAAATGAGGGTGACTGGCAATGGTCGTTACACTTTACACAGGTACAACCCATTGGGTAAACAGAATTAAGCATTGGTAGTTCAATGGTAGAATTCTCTTTTGCCATGTGGGAGGCCCGGGTTCGATTCCCGGCCAATGCACAACTTCTCGTAATCAATTGTTATTATTATGGATTGTGATCCCAACGTGTAGTTATTTACCATCATTGTTTTCTCGTTATCATACCCCCTCAAGCAAAAGTCTCATATCAGCGTGACACATGTCTAAGATAGACTTTTCTATTGTTTTTCGTTTATGAACTATCGTGTGATGATTTTGGCTTATTCTATTTGTGTCATCCTGTAAAATTGCACTCTACATTCCAAAAAATGGCATGTTACCGGCCACTCAAATCTTTTATCTTCCTCGAGGTCTTTAGCCTAATCATGAAAGAGAAGGAAGCATTGGTAGTTCAGTGGTAGAATTCTTGCATTCCATGCGAGAGGCCAGGGTTCGGTTCCTGGCAAATGCAGCTTAGATTTAGTAATTCAACAGCATCTTAGTATGATATTGTTCAAATCTGTTCCTGCAATTAATGTAATTGTGATTGCAATGTATGGTGAAGTGAAGTTAGTACAGTATATCAGAGGTGGCTTCCATTTTTTTTTCTCATTGTAACATTGTCAACCGTTCGATCTGGAACGTTACTTCAGTCCCGAAAATATGACAGCAACTGTCAAACAACCCTTGTTAAATAATCTGCCAGGCTGCCACACAAGACGAAAACAAACTACTAATGTCAGCTTTACATACACAACAAGCCACCAAAAAGCGGGGGAAGCATTTAGGCGAAGCGATCGCATATAGTCAATTTAGCACAAACGCGCACGGAGGACGCATTTGGAGCGATGGGAGGACACTGACCCTCCGTTGACCCTGATACTGACTGTTGTTTGTGCTTATGCACCGAACAGCAGCTCAGAGAGAGTACCCAACCTTTCTGGAGTCCTTGGAAGGTATGCTGGAGAGCGCTCCCCCTGGGGACTCCCTCGTTCTGCTGGGGGACTTCAACGCTCACGTGGGTAATGACAGTGAGACCTGGAGGGGCGTGATTGGGAGGAACGGACCTCCCGATCAAAACCCAAGCGGTGTTTTGTTATTGGACTTCTGTGCTCGCCACGGACTGACCATAATGAACACCATGTTTAAACACAATGGTGTCCATATGTGCACTTGGCACCAGGAATCCCTAGGCCGCAGTTCGATGATCGATTTTGTAGTATAGACGTAAAGTATACGTCTATTGTTCCGGCTGACGTGACCCTCATGTATAAAGGAGGAGCGTCGCCGGAAACGTGTCTCTCAGAACCTTCTAGCGCAAACCAATACGAGTGTCCTGAGTGACAAGCAAGCCTGGCAGTTGTTTGGGACTCATAGAACCATAGTTACATACGTAACTTTCGTTCTATTTCGTCCCTCCCGGCCGCCAGGTGGCGCTGCTGAAAAAGTAAGGAACGCCGAATACAAGCGATGTCACGAAGACCCGGGAAAGTGTACCTCATAGAGGGGCCTCCGCCGGACCTCGAACCACATCCAGTGGATTAGGAGAGGTGACATCCAAGCTGTAGAATCTGGAGAACGTGCAAGGAGACGACCAGGAAGCAGCCTCCAATGACACTCCTTTCAGAACTTCCGATGATGTAGCCACACCCCTGGTGGAGTGACTGCGCACCCCAGGAGGAGGGGGACGACCAGGGACCCGGTACGACTGCTGAATCACCTCCCCGATCCAACGTGAGAGCCGTTGCTTGGATACAGCAGCCCCTTCATTCGGGCTGTTGTAAGCCACAAAAAGCTGGGTGGATGCGCGGAAACCTGCCGTAGCATCCAAATAAGAGCGGAGCGCCCTCACAGGACAACAAAACCCCGTTTCCGTCAATCATCACTACTCACGAACAAGGTTAAGTCCTGGAACTGTCACTGACAGACGACCCATTTTTTTTTATGATCAGCAAACACCATTAAGCATTGGTAGTTCAGTGGTTGAATTCTCGCTTGCCATGTGAGAGGCCCGGGTTCGATTCCCGGCCAATGCAGTTTAGATTTAGTCAAGTGACAGCAGCTTAGTAGGAATTTGTTCAATTCTGCTCCTGCAATGAATGTAATCGCGAATGCAATGTATGGTTATCGCCGAGTGAAGTTACTGCAATATATCAGAGGTGGCTTCTTTATTGATTTTTCAATGTAACATTGTCAACCGTTATCTCCAAGTGTTGTTACCGCAAAGGATCGTTATCACATTATACAGTTCCTTAACATTATTGCAGTGTTGGTATCACAATATATCATTATTGTTATTATTATATATTATTATTGCAATACACACATTGTAACAATAGTCCAAGAACAGTAGAATGACATGTCCCTTCAAAAATGTTTTACCTTGGTGGAGGTTTGACAGACTGTTGACTAAGAGCAATAAGCATTGGTTGTTCAGTGGTAGAATTCTCGCTTCCCATGTGAGAGGCCCGGGTTCGATTCCCGGCCAATGCAGTCTATCTTATGTAGCGATAATTGATGTTGTCTTTTGGACGAACGAGCAATTTGATCAGCGCTTGAGGAAGTCGTAATTCCCTCAATCGCCTATAGGGGCACCACGTTATGTTTACTTTCAGTTTTGGAGAAACGCAACGAATAAAATCTAAATCCTCATTTATTTATTCATAATCTGATGTCGCCCACATTCGATGTTCGTGGTTCTTTGTATTACTAAAATAATAAAAAAGTTGAAAAATGGCTGGAATGTACTGACCGGGATTCCAACGGACCTTTGGTTAATTTTGTTTATGGTTTTTCAAGCAAACTTGGCAGGGGTGGAGATTGAGCTTTCCGATAAAATACTTTGGTGCCATAAACCTGTGGTTCTGGCTGGTGAAAAGCAAACATTCACATCCTGGTGACATGGCCGGTGGTTGACTTCAAAAGGGTGTAATCTCTGTTGGGCTGTCTCTGGCTTAGGTAGAAAGGGGGAGAGCGGAGACCTCTCAGCCCCACCCCAGGTTGACCTTGCGCATATTTCTAAGAGTGAAATGTTGAGTGAAGGGAGAAAAAAAATGAGGGTGACTGGCAATGGTCGTTACACTTTACACAGGTACAACCCATTGGGTAAACAGAATTAAGCATTGGTAGTTCAATGGTAGAATTCTTGCTTGCCATGTGGGAGGCCCGGGTTCGATTCCCGGCCAATGCACGACTTCTCGTAATCAATTGTTATTATTATGGATTGTGATCCCAACGTGTAGTTATTTACCATCATTGTTTTCTCGTTATCATACCCCCTCAAGCAAAAGTCTCATATCAGCGTGACACATGTCTAAGATAGACTTTTCTATTGTTTTTCGTTTATGAACTATCGTGTGATGATTTTGGCTTATTCTATTTGTGTCATCCTGTAAAATTGCACTCTACATTCCAAAAAATGGCATGTTACCGGCCACTCAAATCTTTTATCTTCCTCGAGGTCTTTAGCCTAATCATGAAAGAGAAGGAACCATTGGTAGTTCAGTGGTAGAATTCTTGCATTCCATGCGAGAGGCCCGGGTTCGATTCCTGGCAAATGCAGCTTTGATTTAGTAATTCAACAGCATCTTAGTATGATATTGTTCAAATCTGTTCCTGCAATTAATGTAATCGTGATTGCAATGTATGGTGAAGTGAAGTTAGTACAGTATATCAGAGGTGGCTTCCATTTTTTTTTCTCATTGTAACATTGTCAACCGTTCGATCTGGAACGTTACTTCAGTCCCGAAAATATGACAGCAACTGTCAAAAAACCCTTGTTAAATAATCTGCCAGGCTGCCACACAAGACGAAAACAAACTACTAATGTCAGCTTTACATACACAACAAGTCACCAAAAAGCGGGGGAAGCATTTAGGCGAAGCGATCGCATGTAGTCAATTTAGCACAAACGCGCACGGAGGACGCATTTGGAGCGATGGGAGGACACTGACCCTCCGTTGACCCTGATACTGACTGTTGTTTGTGCTTATGCACCGAGCAGCTCAGAGAGAGTACCCAACCTTTCTGGAGTCCTTGGAAGGTATGCTGGAGAGCGCTCCCCCTGGGGACTCCCTCGTTCTGCTGGGGGACTTCAACGCTCACGTGGGTAATGACAGTGAGACCTGGAGGGGCGTGATTGGGAGGAACGGACCTCCCGATCAAAACCCAAGCGGTGTTTTGTTATTGGACTTCTGTGCTCGCCACGGACTGACCATAATGAACACCATGTTTAAACACAATGGTGTCCATATGTGCACTTGGCACCAGGACACTCTAGGCCGCAGTTCGATGATCGACTTTGTAGTATAGACGTAAAGTATATGTCTATTGTTCCGGCTGACGTGACCCTCATGTATAAAGGAGGAGCGTCGCCGGAAACGTGTCTCTCAGAACCTTCTAGCGCAAACCAATACGAGTGTCCTGAGTGACAAGCAAGCCTGGCAGTTGTTTGGGACTCAGAACCATAGTTACATACGTAACTTTCGTTCTATTTCGTCCCTCCCGGCCGCCAGGTGGCGCTGCTGAAAAAGTAAGGAACGCCGAATACAAGCGATGTCACGAAGACCCGGGAAAGTGTACCTCATAGAGGGGCCTCCGCCGGACCTCGAACCACATCCAGTGGATTAGGAGAGGTGACATCCAAGCTGTAGAATCTGGAGAACGCACAAGGAGACGACCAGGAAGCAGCCTCCAATGACACTCCTTTCAGAACTTCCGATGATGTAGCCACACCACTGGTGGAGTGACTGCACACCCCAGGAGGAGGGGGACGACCAGGGACCCGGTACGACTGCTGAATCACCTCCCCGATCCAACGTGAGAGCCGTTGCTTGGATACAGCAGCCCCTTCGTTCGGGCTGTTGTAAGCCACAAAAAGCTGGGTGGATGCGCGGAAACCTGCCGTAGCATCCAAATAAGAGCGGAGCGCCCTCACAGGACAACAAAACCCCGTTTCCGTCAATCATCACTACTCACGAACAAGGTTAAGTCCTGGAACTGTCACTGACAGACGACCCATTTTTTTTTATGATCAGCAAACACCATTAAGCATTGGTAGTTCAGTGGTTGAATTCTCGCTTGCCATGTGAGAGGCCCGGGTTCGATTCCCGGCCAATGCAGTTTAGATTTAGTCAAGTGACAGCAGCTTAGTAGGAATTTGTTCAATTCTGCTCCTGCAATGAATGTAATCGCGAATGCAATGTATGGTTATCGCCGAGTGAAGTTACTGCAATATATCAGAGGTGGCTTCTTTATTGATTTTTCAATGTAACATTGTCAACCGTTATCTCCAAGTGTTGTTACCACAAAGGATCGTTATCACATTATACAGTTCCCTAACATTATTGCAGTGTTGGTATCACAATATATCATTATTGTTATTATTATATATTATTATTGCAATACACACATTGTAACAATAGTCCAAGAACAGTAGAATGACATGTCCCTTCAAAAATGTTTTACCTTGGTGGAGGTTTGACAGACTGTTGACTAAGAGCAATAAGCATTGGTGTTTCAGTGGTAGAATTCTCGCTTCCCATGTGAGAGGCCCGGGTTCGATTCCCGGCCAATGCAGTCTATCTTATGTAGCGATAATTGATGTTGTCTTTTGGACGAACGAGCAATTTGATCAGCGCTTGAGGAAGTCGTAATTCCCTCAATCGCCTATAGGGGCACCACGTTATGTTTACTTTCAGTTTTGGAGAAACGCAACGAATAAAATCTAAATCCTCATTTATTTATTCATAATCTGATGTCGCCACATTCGATGTTCGTGGTTCTTTGTATTACTAAAAGAATAAAAAAGTTGAAAAATGGCTGGAATGTACTGACCGGGATTCCAACGGACCTTTGGTTAATTTTGTTTATGGTTTTTCAAGCAAACTTGGCAGGGGTGGAGATTGAGCTTTCCGATAAAATACTTTGGTGCCATAAACCTGTGGTTCTGGCTGGTGAAAAGCAAACATTCACATCCTGGTGACATGGCCGGTGGTTGACTTCAAAAGGGTGTAATCTCTGTTGGGCTGTCTCTGGCTTAGGTAGAAAGGGGGAGAGCGGAGACCTCTCAGCCCCACCCCAGGTTGACCTTGCGCATATTTCTAAGAGTGAAATGTTGAGTGAAGGGAGAAAAAAAATGAGGGTGACTGGCAATGGTCGTTACACTTTACACAGGTACAACCCATTGGGTAAACAGAATTAAGCATTGGTAGTTCAATGGTAGAATTCTCTTTTGCCATGTGGGAGGCCCGGGTTCGATTCCCGGCCAATGCACAACTTCTCGTAATCAATTGTTATTATTATGGATTGTGATCCCAACGTGTAGTTAATTACCATCATTGTTTTCTCGTTATCATACCCCATCAAGCAAAAGTCTCATATCAGCGTGACACATGTCTAAGATAGACTTTTCTATTGTTTTTCGTTTATGAACTATCGTGTGATGATTTTGGCTTATTCTATTTGTGTCATCCTGTAAAATTGCACTCTACATTCCAAAAAATGGCATGTTACCGGCCACTCAAATCTTTTATCTTCCTCGAGGTCTTTAGCCTAATCATGAAAGAGAAGGAAGCATTGGTAGTTCAGTGGTAGAATTCTTGCATTCCATGCGAGAGGCCCGGGTTCGATTCCTGGCAAATGCAGCTTTGATTTAGTAATTCAACAGCATCTTAGTATGATATTGTTCAAATCTGTTCCTGCAATTAATGTAATTGTGATTGCAATGTATGGTGAAGTGAAGTTAGTACAGTATATCAGAGGTGGCTTCCGTTTTTTTTCTCATTGTAACATTGTCAACCGTTCGATCTGGAACGTTACTTCAGTCCCGAAAATATGACAGCAACTGTCAAAAAACCCTTGTTAAATAATCTGCCAGGCTGCCACACAAGACGAAAACAAACTACTAATGTCAGCTTTACATACACAACAAGTCACCAAAAAGCGGGGGAAGCATTTAGGCGAAACGATCGCATATAGTCAATTTAGCACAAACGCGCACGGAGGACGCATTTGGAGCGATGGGAGGACACTGACCCTCCGTTGACCCTGATACTGACTGTTGTTTGTGCTTATGCACCGAGCAGCTCAGAGAGTGTACCCAACCTTTCTGGAGTCCTTGGAAGGTATGCTGGAGAGCGCTCCCCCTGGGGACTCCCTCGTTCTGCTGGGGGACTTCAACGCTCACGTGGGTAATGACAGTGAGACCTGGAGGGGCGTGATTGGGAGGAACGGACCTCCCGATCTAAACCCAAGCGGTGTTTTGTTATTGGACTTCTGTGCTCGCCACGGACTGACCATAATGAACACCATGTTTAAACACAATGGTGTCCATATGTGCACTTGGCACCAGGACACTCTAGGCCGCAGTTCGATGATCGACTTTGTAGTATAGACGTAAAGTATATGTCTATTGTTCCGGCTGACGTGACCCTCATGTATAAAGGAGGAGCGTCGCCGGAAACGTGTCTCTCAGAACCTTCTAGCGCAAACCAATACGAGTGTCCTGAGTGACAAGCAAGCCTGGCAGTTGTTTGGGACTCAGAACCATAGTTACATACGTAACTTTCGTTCTATTTCGTCCCTCCCGGCCGCCAGGTGGCGCTGCTGAAAAAGGAAGGAACGCCGAATACAAGCGATGTCACGAAGACCCGGGAAAGTGTACCTCATAGAGGGGCCTCCGCCGGACCTCGAACCACATCCAGTGGATTAGGAGAGGTGACATCCAAGCTGTAGAATCTGGAGAACGTGCAAGGAGACGACCAGGAAGCAGCCTCCAATGACACTCCTTTCAGAACTTCCGATGATGTAGCCACACCCCTGGTGGAGTGACTGCGCACCCCAGGAGGAGGGGGACGACCAGGGACCTGGTACGACTGCTGAATCACCTCCCCGATCCAACGTGAGAGGCGTTGCTTGGATACAGCAGCCCCTTCGTTCGGGCTGTTGTAAGCCACAAAAAGCTGGGTGGATGCGCGGAAACCTGCCGTAGCATCCAAATAGGAGCGGAGCGCCCTCACAGGACAACAAAACCCCGTTTCCGTCAATCATCACTACTCACGAACAAGGTTAAGTCCTGGAACTGTCACTGACAGACGACCCATTTTTTTTTATGATCAGCAAACACCATTAAGCATTGGTAGTTCAGTGGTTGAATTCTCGCTTGCCATGTGAGAGGCCCGGGTTCGATTCCCGGCCAATGCAGTTTAGATTTAATCAAGTGACAGCAGCTTAGTAGGAATTTGTTCAATTCTGCTCCTGCAATGAATGTAATCGCGAATGCAATGTATGGTTATCGCCGAGTGAAGTTACTGCAATATATCAGAGGTGGCTTCTTTATTGATTTTTCAATGTAACATTGTCAACCGTTATCTCCAAGTGTTGTTACCGCAAAGGATCGTTATCACATTATACAGTTCCTTAACATTATTGCAGTGTTGGTATCACAATATATCATTATTGTTATTATTATATATTATTATTGCAATACACACATTGTAACAATAGTCCAAGAACAGTAGAATGACATGTCCCTTCAAAAATGTTTTACCTTGGTGGAGGTTTGACAGACTGTTGACTAAGAGCAATAAGCATTGGTTGTTCAGTGGTAGAATTCTCGCTTCCCATGTGAGAGGCCCGGGTTCGATTCCCGGCCAATGCAGTCTATCTTATGTAGCGATAGTTGATGTTGTCTTTTGGACGAACGAGCAATTTGATCAGCGCTTGAGGAAGTCGTAATTCCCTCAATCGCCTATAGGGGCACCACGTTATGTTTACTTTCAGTTTTGGAGAAACGCAACGAATAAAATCTAAATCCTCATTTATTTATTCATAATCTGAAGTCACCACATTCGATGTTCGTGGTTCTTTGTATTACTAAAATAATAAAAAAGTTGAAAAATGGCTGGAATGTACTGACCGGGATTCCAACGGACCTTTGGTTAATTTTGTTTATGGTTTTTCAAGCAAACTTGGCAGGGGTGGAGATTGAGCTTTCCGATAAAATACTTTGGTGCCATAAACCTGTGGTTCTGGCTGGTGAAAAGCAAACATTCACATCCTGGTGACATGGCCGGTGGTTGACTTCAAAAGGGTGTTATCTCTGTTGGGCTGTCTCTGGCTTAGGTAGAAAGGGGGAGAGCGGAGACCTCTCAGCCCCACCCCAGGTTGACCTTGCGCATATTTCTAAGAGTGAAATGTTGAGTGAAGGGAGAAAAAAAATGAGGGTGACTGGCAATAGTCGTTACACTTTACACAGGTACAACCCATTGGGTAAACAGAATTAAGCATTGGTAGTTCAATGGTAGAATTCTCTTTTGCCATGTGGGAGGCCCGGGTTCGATTCCCGGCCAATGCACAACTTCTCGTAATCAAATGTTATTATTATGGATTGTGATCCCAACGTGTAGTTATTTACCATCATTGTTTTCTCGTTGTCATACCCCCTCAAGCAAAAGTCTCATATCAGCGTGACACATGTCTAAGATAGACTTTTCTATTGTTTTTCGTTTATGAACTATCGTGTGATGATTTTGGCTTATTCTATTTGTGTCATCCTGTAAAATTGCACTCTACATTCCAAAAAATGGCATGTTACCGGCCACTCAAATCTTTTATCTTCCTCGAGGTCTTTAGCCTAATCATGAAAGAGAAGGAAGCATTGGTAGTTCAGTGGTAGAATTCTTGCATTCCATGCGAGAGGCCCGGGTTCGATACCTGGCAAATGCAGCTTAGATTTAGTAATTCAACAGTATCGAAGTATGATATTGTTCAAATCTGTTCCTGCAATTAATGTAATTGTGATTGCAATGTATGGTGAAGTGAAGTTAGTACAGTATATCAGAGGTGGCTTCCATTTTTTTTTCTCATTGTAACATTGTCAACCGTTCGATCTGGAACGTTACTTCAGTCCCGAAAATATGACAGCAACTGTCAAAAAACCCTTGTTAAATAATCTGCCAGGCTGCCACACAAGACGAAAACAAACTACTAATGTCAGCTTTACATACACAACAAGTCACCAAAAAGCGGGGGAAGCATTTAGGCGAAGCGATTGCATATAGTCAATTTAGCACAAACGCGCACGGAGGACGCATTTGGAGCGATGGGAGGACACTGACCCTCCGTTGACCCTGATACTGACTGTTGTTTGTGCTTATGCACCGAACAGCAGCTCAGAGAGAGTACCCAACCTTTCTGGAGACCTTGGAAGGTATGCTGGAGAGCGCTCCCCCTGGGGACTCCCTCGTTCTGCTGGGGGACTTCAACGCTCACGTGGGTAATGACAGTGAGACCTGGAGGGGCGTGATTGGGAGGAACGGACCTCCCGATCAAAACCCAAGCGGTGTTTTGTTATTGGACTTCTGTGCTCGCCACGGACTGACCATAATGAACACCATGTTTAAACACAATGGTGTCCATATGTGCACTTGGCACCAGGACACTCTAGGCCGCAGTTCGATGATCGACTTTGTAGTATAGACGTAAAGTATACGTCTATTGTTCCGGCTGACGTGACCCTCATGTATAAAGGAGCGTCGCCGGAAACGTGTCTCTCAGAACCTTCTAGCGCAAACCAATACGAGTGTCCTGAGTGACAAGCAAGCCTGGCAGTTGTTTGGGACTCATAGAACCATAGTTACATACGTAACTTTCGTTCTATTTCGTCCCTCCCGGCCGCCAGGTGGCGCTGCTGAAAAAGGAAGGAACGCCGAATACAAGCGATGTCACGAAGACCCGGGAAAGTGTACCTCATAGAGGGGCCTCCGCCGGACCTCGAACCACATCCAGTGGATTAGGAGAAGTGACATCCAAGCTGTAGAATCTGGAGAACGTGCAAGGAGACGACCAGGAAGCAGCCTCCAATGACACTCCTTTCAGAACTTCCAATGATGTAGCCACACCCCTGGTGGAGTGACTGCGCACCCCAGGAGGAGGGGGACGACCAGGGACCCGGTACGACTGCTGAATCACCTCCCCGATCCAACGTGAGAGGCGTTGCTTGGATACAGCAGCCCCTTCATTCGGGCTGTTGTAAGCCACAAAAAGCTGGGTGGATGCGCGGAAACCTGCCGTAGCATCCAAATAAGAGCGGAGCGCCCTCACAGGACAACAAAACCCCGTTTCCGTCAATCATCACTACTCACGAACAAGGTTAAGTCCTGGAACTGTCACTGACAGACGACCCATTTTTTTTTATGATCAGCAAACACCATTAAGCATTGGTAGTTCAGTGGTTGAATTCTCGCTTGCCATGTGAGAGGCCCGGGTTCGATTCCCGGCCAATGCAGTTTAGATTTAGTCAAGTGACAGCAGCTTAGTAGGAATTTGTTCAATTCTGCTCCTGCAATGAATGTAATCGCGAATGCAATGTATGGTTATCGCCGAGTGAAGTTACTGCAATATATCAGAGGTGGCTTCTTTATTGATTTTTCAATGTAACATTGTCAACCGTTATCTCCAAGTGTTGTTACCGCAAAGGATCGTTATCACATTATACAGTTCCTTAACATTATTGCAGTGTTGGTATCACAATATATCATTATTGTTATTATTATATATTATTATTGCAATACACACATTGTAACAATAGTCCAAGAACAGTAGAATGACATGTCCCTTCAAAAATGTTTTACCTTGGTGGAGGTTTGACAGACTGTTGACTAAGAGCAATAAGCATTGGTTGTTCAGTGGTAGAATTCTTGCTTCCCATGTGAGAGGCCCGGGTTCGATTCCCGGCCAATGCAGTCTATCTTATGTAGCGATAATTGATGTTGTCTTTTGGACGAACGAGCAATTTGATCAGCGCTTGAGGAAGTCGTAATTCCCTCAATCGCCTATAGGGGCACCACGTTATGTTTACTTTCAGTTTTGGAGAAACGCAACGAATAAAATCTAAATCCTCATTTATTTATTCATAATCTGAAGTCGCCACATTCGATGTTCGTGGTTCTTTGTATTACTAAAATAATAAAAAAGTTGAAAAATGGCTGGAATGTACTGACCGGGATTCCAACGGACCTTTGGTTAATTTTGTTTATGGTTTTTCAAGCAAACTTGGCAGGGGTGGAGATTGAGCTTTCCGATAAAATACTTTGGTGCCATAAACCTGTGGTTCTGGCTGGTGAAAAGCAAACATTCACATCCTGGTGACATGGCCGGTGGTTGACTTCAAAAGGGTGTAATCTCTGTTGGGCTGTCTCTGGCTTAGGTAGAAAGGGGGAGAGCGGAGACCTCTCAGCCCCACCCCAGGTTGACCTTGCGCATATTTCTAAGAGTGAAATGTTGAGTGAAGGGAGAAAAAAAATGAGGGTGACTGGCAATGGTCGTTACACTTTACACAGGTACAACCCATTGGGTAAACAGAATTAAGCATTGGTAGTTCAATGGTAGAATTCTTGCTTGCCATGTGGGAGGCCCGGGTTCGATTCCCGGCCAATGCACGACTTCTCGTAATCAATTGTTATTATTATGGATTGTGATCCCAACGTGTAGTTATTTACCATCATTGTTTTCTCGTTATCATACCCCCTCAAGCAAAAGTCTCATATCAGCGTGACACATGTCTAAGATAGACTTTTCTATTGTTTTTCGTTTATGAACTATCGTGTGATGATTTTGGCTTATTCTATTTGTGTCATCCTGTAAAATTGCACTCTACATTCCAAAAAATGGCATGTTACCGGCCACTCAAATCTTTTATCTTCCTCGAGGTCTTTAGCCTAATCATGAAAGAGAAGGAACCATTGGTAGTTCAGTGGTAGAATTCTTGCATTCCATGCGAGAGGCCCGGGTTCGATTCCTGGCAAATGCAGCTTCGATTTAGTAATTCAACAGCATCTTAGTATGATATTGTTCAAATCTGTTCCTGCAATTAATGTAATCGTGATTGCAATGTATGGTGAAGTGAAGTTAGTACAGTATATCAGAGGTGGCTTCCATTTTTTTTTCTCATTGTAACATTGTCAACCGTTCGATCTGGAACGTTACTTCAGTCCCGAAAATATGACAGCAACTGTCAAAAAACCCTTGTTAAATAATCTGCCAGGCTGCCACACAAGACGAAAACAAACTACTAATGTCAGCTTTACATACACAACAAGTCACCAAAAAGCGGGGGAAGCATTTAGGCGAAGCGATCGCATGTAGTCAATTTAGCACAAACGCGCACGGAGGACGCATTTGGAGCGATGGGAGGACACTGACCCTCCGTTGACCCTGATACTGACTGTTGTTTGTGCTTATGCACCGAGCAGCTCAGAGAGAGTACCCAACCTTTCTGGAGTCCTTGGAAGGTATGCTGGAGAGCGCTCCCCCTGGGGACTCCCTCGTTCTGCTGGGGGACTTCAACGCTCACGTGGGTAATGACAGTGAGACCTGGAGGGGCGTGATTGGGAGGAACGGACCTCCCGATCAAAACCCAAGCGGTGTTTTGTTATTGGACTTCTGTGCTCGCCACGGACTGACCATAATGAACACCATGTTTAAACACAATGGTGTCCATATGTGCACTTGGCACCAGGACACTCTAGGCCGCAGTTCGATGATCGACTTTGTAGTATAGACGTAAAGTATATGTCTATTGTTCCGGCTGACGTGACCCTCATTAAAAAGGAGGAGCGTCGCCGGAAACGTGTCTCTCAGAACCTTCTAGCGCAAACCAATACGAGTGTCCTGAGTGACAAGCAAGCCTGGCAGTTGTTTGGGACTCAGAACCATAGTTACATACGTAACTTTCGTTCTATTTCGTCCCTCCCGGCCGCCAGGTGGCGCTGCTGAAAAAGTAAGGAACGCCGAATACAAGCGATGTCACGAAGACCCGGGAAAGTGTACCTCATAGAGGGGCCTCCGCCGGACCTCGAACCACATCCAGTGGATTAGGAGAGGTGACATCCAAGCTGTAGAATCTGGAGAACGCACAAGGAGACGACCAGGAAGCAGCCTCCAATGACACTCCTTTCAGAACTTCCGATGATGTAGCCACACCACTGGTGGAGTGACTGCGCACCCCAGGAGGAGGGGGACGACCAGGGACCCGGTACGACTGCTGAATCACCTCCCCGATCCAACGTGAGAGCCGTTGCTTGGATACAGCAGCCCCTTCGTTCGGGCTGTTGTAAGCCACAAAAAGCTGGGTGGATGCGCGGAAACCTGCCGTAGCATCCAAATAAGAGCGGAGCGCCCTCACAGGACAACAAAACCCCGTTTCCGTCAATCATCACTACTCACGAACAAGGTTAAGTCCTGGAACTGTCACTGACAGACGACCCATTTTTTTTTATGATCAGCAAACACCATTAAGCATTGGTAGTTCAGTGGTTGAATTCTCGCTTGCCATGTGAGAGGCCCGGGTTCGATTCCCGGCCAATGCAGTTTAGATTTAGTCAAGTGACAGCAGCTTAGTAGGAATTTGTTCAATTCTGCTCCTGCAATGAATGTAATCGCGAATGCAATGTATGGTTATCGCCGAGTGAAGTTACTGCAATATATCAGAGGTGGCTTCTTTATTGATTTTTCAATGTAACATTGTCAACCGTTATCTCCAAGTGTTGTTACCACAAAGGATCGTTATCACATTATACAGTTCCTTAACATTATTGCAGTGTTGGTATCACAATATATCATTATTGTTATTATTATATATTATTATTGCAATACACACATTGTAACAATAGTCCAAGAACAGTAGAATGACATGTCCCTTCAAAAATGTTTTACCTTGGTGGAGGTTTGACAGACTGTTGACTAAGAGCAATAAGCATTGGTTGTTCAGTGGTAGAATTCTCGCTTCCCATGTGAGAGGCCCGGGTTCGATTCCCGGCCAATGCAGTCTATCTTATGTAGCGATAATTGATGTTGTCTTTTGGACGAACGAGCAATTTGATCAGCGCTTGAGGAAGTCGTAATTCCCTCAATCGCCTATAGGGGCACCACGTTATGTTTACTTTCAGTTTTGGAGAAACGCAACGAATAAAATCTAAATCCTCATTTATTTATTCATAATCTGATGTCGCCACATTCGATGTTCGTGGTTCTTTGTATTACTAAAATAATAAAAAAGTTGAAAAATGGCTGGAATGTACTGACCGGGATTCCAACGGACCTTTGGTTAATTTTGTTTATGGTTTTTCAAGCAAACTTGGCAGGGGTGGAGATTGAGCTTTCCGATAAAATACTTTGGTGCCATAAACCTGTGGTTCTGGCTGGTGAAAAGCAAACATTCACATCCTGGTGACATGGCCGGTGGTTGACTTCAAAAGGGTGTAATCTCTGTTGGGCTGTCTCTGGCTTAGGTAGAAAGGGGGAGAGCGGAGACCTCTCAGCCCCACCCCAGGTTGACCTTGCGCATATTTCTAAGAGTGAAATGTTGAGTGAAGGGAGAAAAAAAATGAGGGTGACTGGCAATGGTCGTTACACTTTACACAGGTACAACCCATTGGGTAAACAGAATTAAGCATTGGTAGTTCAATGGTAGAATTCTCTTTTGCCATGTGGGAGGCCCGGGTTCGATTCCCGGCCAATGCACAACTTCTCGTAATCAATTGTTATTATTATGGATTGTGATCCCAACGTGTAGTTAATTACCATCATTGTTTTCTCGTTATCATACCCCCTCAAGCAAAAGTCTCATATCAGCGTGACACATGTCTAAGATAGACTTTTCTATTGTTTTTCGTTTATGAACTATCGTGTGATGATTTTGGCTTATTCTATTTGTGTCATCCTGTAAAATTGCACTCTACATTCCAAAAAATGGCATGTTACCGGCCACTCAAATCTTTTATCTTCCTCGAGGTCTTTAGCCTAATCATGAAAGAGAAGGAAGCATTGGTAGTTCAGTGGTAGAATTCTTGCATTATATGCGAGAGGCCCGGGTTCGATTCCTGGCAAATGCAGCTTCGATTTAGTAATTCAACAGCATCTTAGTATGATATTGTTCAAATCTGTTCCTGCAATTAATGTAATTGTGATTGCAATGTATGGTGAAGTGAAGTTAGTACAGTATATCAGAGGTGGCTTCCGTTTTTTTTCTCATTGTAACATTGTCAACCGTTCGATCTGGAACGTTACTTCAGTCCCGAAAATATGACAGCAACTGTCAAAAAACCCTTGTTAAATAATCTGCCAGGCTGCCACACAAGACGAAAACAAACTACTAATGTCAGCTTTACATACACAACAAGTCACCAAAAAGCGGGGGAAGCATTTAGGCGAAACGATCGCATATAGTCAATTTAGCACAAACGCGCACGGAGGACGCATTTGGAGCGATGGGAGGACACTGACCCTCCGTTGACCCTGATACTGACTGTTGTTTGTGCTTATGCACCGAGCAGCTCAGAGAGTGTACCCAACCTTTCTGGAGTCCTTGGAAGGTATGCTGGAGAGCGCTCCCCCTGGGGACTCCCTCGTTCTGCTGGGGGACTTCAACGCTCACGTGGGTAATGACAGTGAGACCTGGAGGGGCGTGATTGGGAGGAACGGACCTCCCGATCTAAACCCAAGCGGTGTTTTGTTATTGGACTTCTGTGCTCGCCACGGACTGACCATAATGAACACCATGTTTAAACACAATGGTGTCCATATGTGCACTTGGCACCAGGACACTCTAGGCCGCAGTTCGATGATCGACTTTGTAGTATAGACGTAAAGTATATGTCTATTGTTCCGGCTGACGTGACCCTCATGTATAAAGGAGGAGCGTCGCCGGAAACGTGTCTCTCAGAACCTTCTAGCGCAAACCAATACGAGTGTCCTGAGTGACAAGCAAGCCTGGCAGTTGTTTGGGACTCAGAACCATAGTTACATACGTAACTTTCGTTCTATTTCGTCCCTCCCGGCCGCCAGGTGGCGCTGCTGAAAAAGGAAGGAACGCCGAATACAAGCGATGTCACGAAGACCCGGGAAAGTGTACCTCATAGAGGGGCCTCCGCCGGACCTCGAACTACATCCAGTGGATTAGGAGAGGTGACATCCAAGCTGTAGAATCTGGAGAACGTGCAAGGAGACGACCAGGAAGCAGCCTCCAATGACACTCCTTTCAGAACTTCCGATGATGTAGCCACACCCCTGGTGGAGTGACTGCGCACCCCAGGAGGAGGGGGACGACCAGGGACCTGGTACGACTGCTGAATCACCTCCCCGATCCAACGTGAGAGGCGTTGCTTGGATACAGCAGCCCCTTCGTTCGGGCTGTTGTAAGCCACAAAAAGCTGGGTGGATGCGCGGAAACCTGCCGTAGCATCCAAATAGGAGCGGAGCGCCCTCACAGGACAACAAAACCCCGTTTCCGTCAATCATCACTACTCACGAACAAGGTTAAGTCCTGGAACTGTCACTGACAGACGACCCATTTTTTTTTATGATCAGCAAACACCATTAAGCATTGGTAGTTCAGTGGTTGAATTCTCGCTTGCCATGTGGGAGGCCCGGGTTCGATTCCCGGCCAATGCAGTTTAGATTTAGTCAAGTGACAGCAGCTTAGTAGGAATTTGTTCAATTCTGCTCCTGCAATGAATGTAATCGCGAATGCAATGTATGGTTATCGCCGAGTGAAGTTACTGCAATATATCAGAGGTGGCTTCTTATTGATTTTTCAATGTAACATTGTCAACCGTTATCTCCAAGTGTTGTTACCGCAAAGGATCGTTATCACATTATACAGTTCCTTAACATTATTGCAGTGTTGGTATCACAATATATCATTATTGTTATTATTATATATTATTATTGCAATACACACATTGTAACAATAGTCCAAGAACAGTAGAATGACATGTCCCTTCAAAAATGTTTTACCTTGGTGGAGGTTTGACAGACTGTTGACTAAGAGCAATAAGCATTGGTTGTTCAGTGGTAGAATTCTCGCTTCCCATGTGAGAGGCCCGGGTTCGATTCCCGGCCAATGCAGTCTATCTTATGTAGCGATAGTTGATGTTGTCTTTTGGACGAACGAGCAATTTGATCAGCGCTTGAGGAAGTCGTAATTCCCTCAATCGCCTATAGGGGCACCACGTTATGTTTACTTTCAGTTTTGGAGAAACGCAACGAATAAAATCTAAATCCTCATTTATTTATTCATAATCTGAAGTCGCCACATTCGATGTTCGTGGTTCTTTGTATTACTAAAATAATAAAAAAGTTGAAAAATGGCTGGAATGTACTGACCGGGATTCCAACGGACCTTTGGTTAATTTTGTTTATGGTTTTTCAAGCAAACTTGGCAGGGGTGGAGATTGAGCTTTCCGATAAAATACTTTGGTGCCATAAACCTGTGGTTCTGGCTGGTGAAAAGCAAACATTCACATCCTGGTGACATGGCCGGTGGTTGACTTCAAAAGGGTGTAATCTCTGTTGGGCTGTCTCTGGCTTAGGTAGAAAGGGGGAGAGCGGAGACCTCTCAGCCCCACCCCAGGTTGACCTTGCGCATATTTCTAAGAGTGAAATGTTGAGTGAAGGGAGAAAAAAAATGAGGGTGACTGGCAATGGTCGTTACACTTTACACAGGTACAACCCATTGGGTAAACAGAATTAAGCATTGGTAGTTCAATGGTAGAATTCTCTTTTGCCATGTGGGAGGCCCGGGTTCGATTCCCGGCCAATGCACAACTTCTCGTAATCAATTGTTATTATTATGGATTGTGATCCCAACGTGTAGTTATTTACCATCATTGTTTTCTCGTTATCATACCCCCTCAAGCAAAAGTCTCATATCAGCGTGACACATGTCTAAGATAGACTTTTCTATTGTTTTTCGTTTATGAACTATCGTGTGATGATTTTGGCTTATTCTATTTGTGTAATCCTGTAAAATTGCACTCTACATTCCAAAAAATGGCATGTTACCGGCCACTCAAATCTTTTATCTTCCTCGAGGTCTTTAGCCTAATCATGAAAGAGAAGGAAGCATTGGTAGTTCAGTGGTGGAATTCTTGCATTCCATGCGAGAGGCCCGGGTTCGGTTCCTGGCAAATGCAGCTTAGATTTAGTAATTCAACAGCATCTTAGTATGATATTGTTCAAATCTGTTAATGCAATTAATGTAATTGTGATTGCAATGTATGGTGAAGTGAAGTTAGTACAGTATATCAGAGGTGGCTTCCATTTTTTTTTCTCATTGTAACATTGTCAACCGTTCGATCTGGAACGTTACTTCAGTCCCGAAAATATGACAGCAACTGTCAAAAAACCCTTGTTAAATAATCTGCCAGGCTGCCACACAAGACGAAAACAAACTACTAATGTCAGCTTTACATACACAACAAGTCACCAAAAAGCGGGGGAAGCATTTAGGCGAAGCGATCGCATATAGTCAATTTAGCACAAACGCGCACGGAGGACGCATTTGGAGCGATGGGAGGACACTGACCCTCCGTTGACCCTGATACTGACTGTTGTTTGTGCTTATGCACCGAACAGCAGCTCAGAGAGAGTACCCAACCTTTCTGGAGTCCTTGGAAGGTATGCTGGAGAGCGCTCCCCCTGGGGACTCCCTCGTTCTGCTGGGGGACTTCAACGCTCACGTGGGTAATGACAGTGAGACCTGGAGGGGCGTGATTGGGAGGAACGGACTTCCCGATCAAAACCCAAGCGGTGTTTTGTTATTGGACTTCTGTGCTCGCCACGGACTGACCATAATGAACACCATGTTTAAACACAATGGTGTCCATATGTGCACTTGGCACCAGGACACTCTAGGCCGCAGTTCGATGATCGACTTTGTAGTATAGACGTAAAGTATATGTCTATTGTTCCGGCTGACGTGACCCTCATGTATAAAGGAGGAGCGTCGCCGGAAACGTGTCTCTCAGAACCTTCTAGCGCAAACCAATACGAGTGTCCTGAGTGACAAGCAAGCCTGGCAGTTGTTTGGGACTCAGAACCATAGTTACATACGTAACTTTCGTTCTATTTCGTCCCTCCCGGCCGCCAGGTGGCGCTGCTGAAAAAGGAAGGAACGCCGAATACAAGCGATGTCACGAAGACTCGGGAAAGTGTACCTCATAGAGGGGCCTCCGCCGGACCTCGAACCACATCCAGTGGATTAGGAGAGGTGACATCCAAGCTGTAGAATCTGGAGAACGTGCAAGGAGACGACCAGGAAGCAGCCTCCAATGACACTCCTTTCAGAACTTCCAATGATGTAGCCACACCCCTGGTGGAGTGACTGCGCACCCCAGGAGGAGGGGGACGACCAGGGACCCGGTACGACTGCTGAATCACCTCCCCGATCCAACGTGAGAGCCGTTGCTTGGATACAGCAGCCCCTTCATTCGGGCTGTTGTAAGCCACAAAAAGCTGGGTGGATGCGCGGAAACCTGCCGTAGCATCCAAATAGGAGCGGAGCGCCCTCACAGGACAACAAAACCCCGTTTCCGTCAATCATCACTACTCACGAACAAGGTTAAGTCCTGGAACTGTCACTGACAGACGACCCATTTTTTTTTATGATCAGCAAACACCATTAAGCATTGGTAGTTCAGTGGTTGAATTCTCGCTTGCCATGTGAGAGGCCCGGGTTCGATTCCCGGCCAATGCAGTTTAGATTTAATCAAGTGACAGCAGCTTAGTAGGAATTTGTTCAATTCTGCTCCTGCAATGAATGTAATCGCGAATGCAATGTATGGTTATCGCCGAGTGAAGTTACTGCAATATATCAGAGGTGGCTTCTTTATTGATTTTTCAATGTAACATTGTCAACCGTTATCTCCAAGTGTTGTTACCGCAAAGGATCGTTATCACATTATACAGTTCCTTAACATTATTGCAGTGTTGGTATCACAATATATCATTATTGTTATTATTATATATTATTATTGCAATACACACATTGTAACAATAGTCCAAGAACAGTAGAATGACATGTCCCTTCAAAAATGTTTTACCTTGGTGGAGGTTTGACAGACTGTTGACTAAGAGCAATAAGCATTGGTTGTTCAGTGGTAGAATTCTCGCTTCCCATGTGAGAGGCCTGGGTTCGATTCCCGGCCAATGCAGTCTATCTTATGTAGCGATAGTTGATGTTGTCTTTTGGACGAACGAGCAATTTGATCAGCGCTTGAGGAAGTCGTAATTCCCTCAATCGCCTATAGGGGCACCACGTTATGTTTACTTTCAGTTTTGGAGAAACGCAACGAATAAAATCTAAATCCTCATTTATTTATTCATAATCTGAAGTCGCCACATTTGATGTTCGTGGTTCTTTGTATTACTAAAATAATAAAAAAGTTGAAAAATGGCTGGAATGTACTGACCGGGATTCCAACGGACCTTTGGTTAATTTTGTTTATGGTTTTTCAAGCAAACTTGGCAGGGGTGGAGATTGAGCTTTCCGATAAAATACTTTGGTGCCATAAACCTGTGGTTCTGGCTGGTGAAAAGCAAACATTCACATCCTGGTGACATGGCCGGTGGTTGACTTCAAAAGGGTGTAATCTCTGTTGGGCTGTCTCTGGCTTAGGTAGAAAGGGGGAGAGCGGAGACCTCTCAGCCCCACCCCAGGTTGACCTTGCGCATATTTCTAAGAGTGAAATGTTGAGTGAAGGGAGAAAAAAAATGAGGGTGACTGGCAAT
Organism: Leptonotus elevatus; assembly: GCF_054856555.1. Lineage (NCBI taxonomy): Eukaryota > Metazoa > Chordata > Actinopteri > Syngnathiformes > Syngnathidae > Leptonotus > Leptonotus elevatus. The sequence goes on from NC_141243.1 coordinate 22,810,723, forward strand.
GGTCGTTACACTTTACATAGGTACAACCCATTGGGTAAACAGAATTAAGCATTGGTAGTTCAATGGTAGAATTCTTGCTTGCCATGTGGGAGGCCCGGGTTCGATTCCCGGCCAATGCACGACTTCTCGTAATCAATTGTTATTATTATGGATTGTGATCCCAACGTGTAGTTATTTACCATCATTGTTTTCTCGTTATCATACCCCCTCAAGCAAAAGTCTCATATCAGCGTGACACATGTCTAAGATAGACTTTTCTATTGTTTTTCGTTTATGAACTATCGTGTGATGATTTTGGCTTATTCTATTTGTGTCATCCTGTAAAATTGCACTCTACATTCCAAAAAATGGCATGTTACCGGCCACTCAAATCTTTTATCTTCCTCGAGGTCTTTAGCCTAATCATGAAAGAGAAGGAAGCATTGGTAGTTCAGTGGTGGAATTCTTGCATTCCATGCGAGAGGCCCGGGTTCGGTTCCTGGCAAATGCAGCTTAGATTTAGTAATTCAACAGCATCTTAGTATGATATTGTTCAAATCTGTTAATGCAATTAATGTAATTGTGATTGCAATGTATGGTGAAGTGAAGTTAGTACAGTATATCAGAGGTGGCTTCCATTTTTTTTTCTCATTGTAACATTGTCAACCGTTCGATCTGGAACGTTACTTCAGTCCCGAAAATATGACAGCAACTGTCAAAAAACCCTTGTTAAATAATCTGCCAGGCTGCCACACAAGACGAAAACAAACTACTAATGTCAGCTTTACATACACAACAAGCCACCAAAAAGCGGGGGAAGCATTTAGGCGAAGCGATCGCATATAGTCAATTTAGCACAAACGCGCACGGAGGACGCATTTGGAGCGATGGGAGGACACTGACCCTCCGTTGACCCTGATACTGACTGTTGTTTGTGCTTATGCACCGAACAGCAGCTCAGAGAGAGTACCCAACCTTTCTGGAGTCCTTGGAAGGTATGCTGGAGAGCGCTCCCCCTGGGGACTCCCTCGTTCTGCTGGGGGACTTCAACGCTCACGTGGGTAATGACAGTGAGACCTGGAGGGGCGTGATTGGGAGGAACGGACTTCCCGATCAAAACCCAAGCGGTGTTTTGTTATTGGACTTCTGTGCTCGCCACGGACTGACCATAATGAACACCATGTTTAAACACAATGGTGTCCATATGTGCACTTGGCACCAGGACACTCTAGGCCGCAGTTCGATGATCGACTTTGTAGTATAGACGTAAAGTATATGTCTATTGTTCCGGCTGACGTGACCCTCATGTATAAAGGAGGAGCGTCGCCGGAAACGTGTCTCTCAGAACCTTCTAGCGCAAACCAATACGAGTGTCCTGAGTGACAAGCAAGCCTGGCAGTTGTTTGGGACTCAGAACCATAGTTACATACGTAACTTTCGTTCTATTTCGTCCCTCCCGGCCGCCAGGTGGCGCTGCTGAAAAAGGAAGGAACGCCGAATACAAGCGATGTCACGAAGACTCGGGAAAGTGTACCTCATAGAGGGGCCTCCGCCGGACCTCGAACCACATCCAGTGGATTAGGAGAGGTGACATCCAAGCTGTAGAATCTGGAGAACGTGCAAGGAGACGACCAGGAAGCAGCCTCCAATGACACTCCTTTCAGAACTTCCAATGATGTAGCCACACCCCTGGTGGAGTGACTGCGCACCCCAGGAGGAGGGGGACGACCAGGGACCCGGTACGACTGCTGAATCACCTCCCCGATCCAACGTGAGAGCCGTTGCTTGGATACAGCAGCCCCTTCATTCGGGCTGTTGTAAGCCACAAAAAGCTGGGTGGATGCGCGGAAACCTGCCGTAGCATCCAAATAAGAGCGGAGCGCCCTCACAGGACAACAAAACGCCGTTTCCGTCAATCATCACTACTCACGAACAAGGTTAAGTCCTGGAACTGTCACTGACAGACGACCCATTTTTTTTTATGATCAGCAAACACCATTAAGCATTGGTAGTTCAGTGGTTGAATTCTCGCTTGCCATGTGAGAGGCCCGGGTTCGATTCCCGGCCAATGCAGTTTAGATTTAATCAAGTGACAGCAGCTTAGTAGGAATTTGTTCAATTCTGCTCCTGCAATGAATGTAATCGCGAATGCAATGTATGGTTATCGCCGAGTGAAGTTACTGCAATATATCAGAGGTGGCTTCTTTATTGATTTTTCAATGTAACATTGTCAACCGTTATCTCCAAGTGTTGTTACCGCAAAGGATCGTTATCACATTATACAGTTCCTTAACATTATTGCAGTGTTGGTATCACAATATATCATTATTGTTATTATTATATATTATTATTGCAATACACACATTGTAACAATAGTCCAAGAACAGTAGAATGACATGTCCCTTCAAAAATGTTTTACCTTGGTGGAGGTTTGACAGACTGTTGACTAAGAGCAATAAGCATTGGTTGTTCAGTGGTAGAATTCTCGCTTCCCATGTGAGAGGCCCGGGTTCGATTCCCGGCCAATGCAGTCTATCTTATGTAGCGATAGTTGATGTTGTCTTTTGGACGAACGAGCAATTTGATCAGCGCTTGAGGAAGTCGTAATTCCCTCAATCGCCTATAGGGGCACCACGTTATGTTTACTTTCAGTTTTGGAGAAACGCAACGAATAAAATCTAAATCCTCATTTATTTATTCATAATCTGAAGTCACCACATTCGATGTTCGTGGTTCTTTGTATTACTAAAAGAATAAAAAAGTTGAAAAATGGCTGGAATGTACTGACCGGGATTCCAACGGACCTTTGGTTAATTTTGTTTATGGTTTTTCAAGCAAACTTGGCAGGGGTGGAGATTGAGCTTTCCGATAAAATACTTTGGTGCCATAAACCTGTGGTTCTGGCTGGTGAAAAGCAAACATTCACATCCTGGTGACATGGCCGGTGGTTGACTTCAAAAGGGTGTAATCTCTGTTGGGCTGTCTCTGGCCTAGGTAGAAAGGGGGAGAGCGGAGACCTCTCAGCCCCACCCCAGGTTGACCTTGCGCATATTTCTAAGAGTGAAATGTTGAGTGAAGGGAGAAAAAAAATGAGGGTGACTGGCAATGGTCGTTACACTTTACACAGGTACAACCCATTGGGTAAACAGAATTAAGCATTGGTAGTTCAATGGTTGAATTCTTGCTTGCCATGTGGGAGGCCCGGGTTCGATTCCCGGCCAATGCACGACTTCTCGTAATCAATTGTTATTATTATGGATTGTGATCCCAACGTGTAGTTATTTACCATCATTGTTTTCTCGTTATCATACCCCCTCAAGCAAAAGTCTCATATCAGCGTGACACATGTCTAAGATAGACTTTTCTATTGTTTTTCGTTTATGAACTATCGTGTGATGATTTTGGCTTATTCTATTTGTGTCATCCTGTAAAATTGCACTCTACATTCCAAAAAATGGCATGTTACCGGCCACTCAAATCTTTTATCTTCCTCGAGGTCTTTAGCCTAATCATGAAAGAGAAGGAAGCATTGGTAGTTCAGTGGTGGAATTCTTGCATTCCATGCGAGAGGCCCGGGTTCGGTTCCTGGCAAATGCAGCTTAGATTTAGTAATTCAACAGCATCTTAGTATGATATTGTTCAAATCTGTTAATGCAATTAATGTAATTGTGATTGCAATGTATGGTGAAGTGAAGTTAGTACAGTATATCAGAGGTGGCTTCCATTTTTTTTTCTCATTGTAACATTGTCAACCGTTCGATCTGGAACGTTACTTCAGTCCCGAAAATATGACAGCAACTGTCAAAAAACCCTTGTTAAATAATCTGCCAGGCTGCCACACAAGACGAAAACAAACTACTAATGTCAGCTTTACATACACAACAAGCCACCAAAAAGCGGGGGAAGCATTTAGGCGAAGCGATCGCATATAGTCAATTTAGCACAAACGCGCACGGAGGACGCATTTGGAGCGATGGGAGGACACTGACCCTCCGTTGACCCTGATACTGACTGTTGTTTGTGCTTATGCACCGAACAGCAGCTCAGAGAGAGTACCCAACCTTTCTGGAGTCCTTGGAAGGTATGCTGGAGAGCGCTCCCCCTGGGGACTCCCTCGTTCTGCTGGGGGACTTCAACGCTCACGTGGGTAATGACAGTGAGACCTGGAGGGGCGTGATTGGGAGGAACGGACTTCCCGATCAAAACCCAAGCGGTGTTTTGTTATTGGACTTCTGTGCTCGCCACGGACTGACCATAATGAACACCATGTTTAAACACAATGGTGTCCATATGTGCACTTGGCACCAGGACACTCTAGGCCGCAGTTCGATGATCGACTTTGTAGTATAGACGTAAAGTATATGTCTATTGTTCCGGCTGACGTGACCCTCATGTATAAAGGAGGAGCGTCGCCGGAAACGTGTCTCTCAGAACCTTCTAGCGCAAACCAATACGAGTGTCCTGAGTGACAAGCAAGCCTGGCAGTTGTTTGGGACTCAGAACCATAGTTACATACGTAACTTTCGTTCTATTTCGTCCCTCCCGGCCGCCAGGTGGCGCTGCTGAAAAAGGAAGGAACGCCGAATACAAGCGATGTCACGAAGACTCGGGAAAGTGTACCTCATAGAGGGGCCTCCGCCGGACCTCGAACCACATCCAGTGGATTAGGAGAGGTGACATCCAAGCTGTAGAATCTGGAGAACGTGCAAGGAGACGACCAGGAAGCAGCCTCCAATGACACTCCTTTCAGAACTTCCAATGATGTAGCCACACCCCTGGTGGAGTGACTGCGCACCCCAGGAGGAGGGGGACGACCAGGGACCCGGTACGACTGCTGAATCACCTCCCCGATCCAACGTGAGAGCCGTTGCTTGGATACAGCAGCCCCTTCATTCGGGCTGTTGTAAGCCACAAAAAGCTGGGTGGATGCGCGGAAACCTGCCGTAGCATCCAAATAAGAGCGGAGCGCCCTCACAGGACAACAAAACGCCGTTTCCGTCAATCATCACTACTCACGAACAAGGTTAAGTCCTGGAACTGTCACTGACAGACGACCCATTTTTTTTTATGATCAGCAAACACCATTAAGCATTGGTAGTTCAGTGGTTGAATTCTCGCTTGCCATGTGAGAGGCCCGGGTTCGATTCCCGGCCAATGCAGTTTAGATTTAATCAAGTGACAGCAGCTTAGTAGGAATTTGTTCAATTCTGCTCCTGCAATGAATGTAATCGCGAATGCAATGTATGGTTATCGCCGAGTGAAGTTACTGCAATATATCAGAGGTGGCTTCTTTATTGATTTTTCAATGTAACATTGTCAACCGTTATCTCCAAGTGTTGTTACCGCAAAGGATCGTTATCACATTATACAGTTCCTTAACATTATTGCAGTGTTGGTATCACAATATATCATTATTGTTATTATTATATATTATTATTGCAATACACACATTGTAACAATAGTCCAAGAACAGTAGAATGACATGTCCCTTCAAAAATGTTTTACCTTGGTGGAGGTTTGACAGACTGTTGACTAAGAGCAATAAGCATTGGTTGTTCAGTGGTAGAATTCTCGCTTCCCATGTGAGAGGCCTGGGTTCGATTTCCGGCCAATGCAGTCTATCTTATGTAGCGATAGTTGATGTTGTCTTTTGGACGAACGAGCAATTTGATCAGCGCTTGAGGAAGTCGTAATTCCCTCAATCGCCTATAGGGGCACCACGTTATGTTTACTTTCAGTTTTGGAGAAACGCAACGAATAAAATCTAAATCCTCATTTATTTATTCATAATCTGAAGTCGCCACATTCGATGTTCGTGGTTCTTTGTATTACTAAAATAATAAAAAAGTTGAAAAATGGCTGGAATGTACTGACCGGGATTCCAACGGACCTTTGGTTAATTTTGTTTATGGTTTTTCAAGCAAACTTGGCAGGGGTGGAGATTGAGCTTTCCGATAAAATACTTTGGTGCCATAAACCTGTGGTTCTGGCTGGTGAAAAGCAAACATTCACATCCTGGTGACATGGCCGGTGGTTGACTTCAAAAGGGTGTAATCTCTGTTGGGCTGTCTCTGGCTTAGGTAGAAAGGGGGAGAGCGGAGACCTCTCAGCCCCACCCCAGGTTGACCTTGCGCATATTTCTAAGAGTGAAATGTTGAGTGAAGGGAGAAAAAAAATGAGGGTGACTGGCAATGGTCGTTACACTTTACACAGGTACAACCCATTGGGTAAACAGAATTAAGCATTGGTAGTTCAATGGTAGAATTCTCGCTTGCCATGTGGGAGGCCCGGGTTCGATTCCCGGCCAATGCACAACTTCTCGTAATCAATTGTTATTATTATGGATTGTGATCCCAACGTGTAATTATTTACCATCATTGTTTTCTCGTTATCATACCCCCTCAAGCAAAAGTCTCATATCAGCGTGACACATGTCTAAGATAGACTTTTCTATTGTTTTTCGTTTATGAACTATCGTGTGATGATTTTGGCTTATTCTATTTGTGTCATCCTGTAAAATTGCACTCTACATTCCAAAAAATGGCATGTTACCGGCCACTCAAATCTTTTATCTTCCTCGAGGTCTTTAGCCTAATCATGAAAGAGAAGGAAGCATTGGTAGTTCAGTGGTGGAATTCTTGCATTCCATGCGAGAGGCCCGGGTTCGGTTCCTGGCAAATGCAGCTTAGATTTAGTAATTCAACAGCATCTTAGTATGATATTGTTCAAATCTGTTAATGCAATTAATGTAATTGTGATTGCAATGTATGGTGAAGTGAAGTTAGTACAGTATATCAGAGGTGGCTTCCATTTTTTTTTCTCATTGTAACATTGTCAACCGTTCGATCTGGAACGTTACTTCAGTCCCGAAAATATGACAGCAACTGTCAAAAAACCCTTGTTAAATAATCTGCCAGGCTGCCACACAAGACGAAAACAAACTACTAATGTCAGCTTTACATACACAACAAGCCACCAAAAAGCGGGGGAAGCATTTAGGCGAAGCGATCGCATATAGTCAATTTAGCACAAACGCGCACGGAGGACGCATTTGGAGCGATGGGAGGACACTGACCCTCCGTTGACCCTGATACTGACTGTTGTTTGTGCTTATGCACCGAACAGCAGCTCAGAGAGAGTACCCAACCTTTCTGGAGTCCTTGGAAGGTATGCTGGAGAGCGCTCCCCCTGGGGACTCCCTCGTTCTGCTGGGGGACTTCAACGCTCACGTGGGTAATGACAGTGAGACCTGGAGGGGCGTGATTGGGAGGAACGGACTTCCCGATCAAAACCCAAGCGGTGTTTTGTTATTGGACTTCTGTGCTCGCCACGGACTGACCATAATGAACACCATGTTTAAACACAATGGTGTCCATATGTGCACTTGGCACCAGGACACTCTAGGCCGCAGTTCGATGATCGACTTTGTAGTATAGACGTAAAGTATATGTCTATTGTTCCGGCTGACGTGACCCTCATGTATAAAGGAGGAGCGTCGCCGGAAACGTGTCTCTCAGAACCTTCTAGCGCAAACCAATACGAGTGTCCTGAGTGACAAGCAAGCCTGGCAGTTGTTTGGGACTCAGAACCATAGTTACATACGTAACTTTCGTTCTATTTCGTCCCTCCCGGCCGCCAGGTGGCGCTGCTGAAAAAGGAAGGAACGCCGAATACAAGCGATGTCACGAAGACTCGGGAAAGTGTACCTCATAGAGGGGCCTCCGCCGGACCTCGAACCACATCCAGTGGATTAGGAGAGGTGACATCCAAGCTGTAGAATCTGGAGAACGTGCAAGGAGACGACCAGGAAGCAGCCTCCAATGACACTCCTTTCAGAACTTCCAATGATGTAGCCACACCCCTGGTGGAGTGACTGCGCACCCCAGGAGGAGGGGGACGACCAGGGACCCGGTACGACTGCTGAATCACCTCCCCGATCCAACGTGAGAGCCGTTGCTTGGATACAGCAGCCCCTTCATTCGGGCTGTTGTAAGCCACAAAAAGCTGGGTGGATGCGCGGAAACCTGCCGTAGCATCCAAATAAGAGCGGAGCGCCCTCACAGGACAACAAAACGCCGTTTCCGTCAATCATCACTACTCACGAACAAGGTTAAGTCCTGGAACTGTCACTGACAGACGACCCATTTTTTTTTATGATCAGCAAACACCATTAAGCATTGGTAGTTCAGTGGTTGAATTCTCGCTTGCCATGTGAGAGGCCCGGGTTCGATTCCCGGCCAATGCAGTTTAGATTTAATCAAGTGACAGCAGCTTAGTAGGAATTTGTTCAATTCTGCTCCTGCAATGAATGTAATCGCGAATGCAATGTATGGTTATCGCCGAGTGAAGTTACTGCAATATATCAGAGGTGGCTTCTTTATTGATTTTTCAATGTAACATTGTCAACCGTTATCTCCAAGTGTTGTTACCGCAAAGGATCGTTATCACATTATACAGTTCCTTAACATTATTGCAGTGTTGGTATCACAATATATCATTATTGTTATTATTATATATTATTATTGCAATACACACATTGTAACAATAGTCCAAGAACAGTAGAATGACATGTCCCTTCAAAAATGTTTTACCTTGGTGGAGGTTTGACAGACTGTTGACTAAGAGCAATAAGCATTGGTTGTTCAGTGGTAGAATTCTCGCTTCCCATGTGAGAGGCCTGGGTTCGATTTCCGGCCAATGCAGTCTATCTTATGTAGCGATAGTTGATGTTGTCTTTTGGACGAACGAGCAATTTGATCAGCGCTTGAGGAAGTCGTAATTCCCTCAATCGCCTATAGGGGCACCACGTTATGTTTACTTTCAGTTTTGGAGAAACGCAACGAATAAAATCTAAATCCTCATTTATTTATTCATAATCTGAAGTCGCCACATTCGATGTTCGTGGTTCTTTGTATTACTAAAATAATAAAAAAGTTGAAAAATGGCTGGAATGTACTGACCGGGATTCCAACGGACCTTTGGTTAATTTTGTTTATGGTTTTTCAAGCAAACTTGGCAGGGGTGGAGATTGAGCTTTCCGATAAAATACTTTGGTGCCATAAACCTGTGGTTCTGGCTGGTGAAAAGCAAACATTCACATCCTGGTGACATGGCCGGTGGTTGACTTCAAAAGGGTGTAATCTCTGTTGGGCTGTCTCTGGCTTAGGTAGAAAGGGGGAGAGCGGAGACCTCTCAGCCCCACCCCAGGTTGACCTTGCGCATATTTCTAAGAGTGAAATGTTGAGTGAAGGGAGAAAAAAAATGAGGGTGACTGGCAATGGTCGTTACACTTTACACAGGTACAACCCATTGGGTAAACAGAATTAAGCATTGGTAGTTCAATGGTAGAATTCTCGCTTGCCATGTGGGAGGCCCGGGTTCGATTCCCGGCCAATGCACAACTTCTCGTAATCAATTGTTATTATTATGGATTGTGATCCCAACGTGTAATTATTTACCATCATTGTTTTCTCGTTATCATACCCCCTCAAGCAAAAGTCTCATATCAGCGTGACACATGTCTAAGATAGACTTTTCTATTGTTTTTCGTTTATGAACTATCGTGTGATGATTTTGGCTTATTCTATTTGTGTCATCCTGTAAAATTGCACTCTACATTCCAAAAAATGGCATGTTACCGGCCACTCAAATCTTTTATCTTCCTCGAGGTCTTTAGCCTAATCATGAAAGAGAAGGAAGCATTGGTAGTTCAGTGGTGGAATTCTTGCATTCCATGCGAGAGGCCCGGGTTCGGTTCCTGGCAAATGCAGCTTAGATTTAGTAATTCAACAGCATCTTAGTATGATATTGTTCAAATCTGTTAATGCAATTAATGTAATTGTGATTGCAATGTATGGTGAAGTGAAGTTAGTACAGTATATCAGAGGTGGCTTCCATTTTTTTTTCTCATTGTAACATTGTCAACCGTTCGATCTGGAACGTTACTTCAGTCCCGAAAATATGACAGCAACTGTCAAAAAACCCTTGTTAAATAATCTGCCAGGCTGCCACACAAGACGAAAACAAACTACTAATGTCAGCTTTACATACACAACAAGCCACCAAAAAGCGGGGGAAGCATTTAGGCGAAGCGATCGCATATAGTCAATTTAGCACAAACGCGCACGGAGGACGCATTTGGAGCGATGGGAGGACACTGACCCTCCGTTGACCCTGATACTGACTGTTGTTTGTGCTTATGCACCGAACAGCAGCTCAGAGAGAGTACCCAACCTTTCTGGAGTCCTTGGAAGGTATGCTGGAGAGCGCTCCCCCTGGGGACTCCCTCGTTCTGCTGGGGGACTTCAACGCTCACGTGGGTAATGACAGTGAGACCTGGAGGGGCGTGATTGGGAGGAACGGACTTCCCGATCAAAACCCAAGCGGTGTTTTGTTATTGGACTTCTGTGCTCGCCACGGACTGACCATAATGAACACCATGTTTAAACACAATGGTGTCCATATGTGCACTTGGCACCAGGACACTCTAGGCCGCAGTTCGATGATCGACTTTGTAGTATAGACGTAAAGTATATGTCTATTGTTCCGGCTGACGTGACCCTCATGTATAAAGGAGGAGCGTCGCCGGAAACGTGTCTCTCAGAACCTTCTAGCGCAAACCAATACGAGTGTCCTGAGTGACAAGCAAGCCTGGCAGTTGTTTGGGACTCAGAACCATAGTTACATACGTAACTTTCGTTCTATTTCGTCCCTCCCGGCCGCCAGGTGGCGCTGCTGAAAAAGGAAGGAACGCCGAATACAAGCGATGTCACGAAGACTCGGGAAAGTGTACCTCATAGAGGGGCCTCCGCCGGACCTCGAACCACATCCAGTGGATTAGGAGAGGTGACATCCAAGCTGTAGAATCTGGAGAACGTGCAAGGAGACGACCAGGAAGCAGCCTCCAATGACACTCCTTTCAGAACTTCCAATGATGTAGCCACACCCCTGGTGGAGTGACTGCGCACCCCAGGAGGAGGGGGACGACCAGGGACCCGGTACGACTGCTGAATCACCTCCCCGATCCAACGTGAGAGCCGTTGCTTGGATACAGCAGCCCCTTCGTTCGGGCTGTTGTAAGCCACAAAAAGCTGGGTGGATGCGCGGAAACCTGCCGTAGCATCCAAATAAGAGCGGAGCGCCCTCACAGGACAACAAAACCCCGTTTCCGTCAATCATCACTACTCACGAACAAGGTTAAGTCCTGGAACTGTCACTGACAGACGACCCATTTTTTTTTATGATCAGCAAACACCATTAAGCATTGGTAGTTCAGTGGTTGAATTCTCGCTTGCCATGTGAGAGGCCCGGGTTCGATTCCCGGCCAATGCAGTTTAGATTTAGTCAAGTGACAGCAGCTTAGTAGGAATTTGTTCAATTCTGCTCCTGCAATGAATGTAATCGCGAATGCAATGTATGGTTATCGCCGAGTGAAGTTACTGCAATATATCAGAGGTGGCTTCTTTATTGATTTTTCAATGTAACATTGTCAACCGTTATCTCCAAGTGTTGTTACCACAAAGGATCGTTATCACATTATACAGTTCCTTAACATTATTGCAGTGTTGGTATCACAATATATCATTATTGTTATTATTATATATTATTATTGCAATACACACATTGTAACAATAGTCCAAGAACAGTAGAATGACATGTCCCTTCAAAAATGTTTTACCTTGGTGGAGGTTTGACAGACTGTTGACTAAGAGCAATAAGCATTGGTTGTTCAGTGGTAGAATTCTCGCTTCCCATGTGAGAGGCCCGGGTTCGATTCCCGGCCAATGCAGTCTATCTTATGTAGCGATAATTGATGTTGTCTTTTGGACGAACGAGCAATTTGATCAGCGCTTGAGGAAGTCGTAATTCCCTCAATCGCCTATAGGGGCACCACGTTATGTTTACTTTCAGTTTTGGAGAAACGCAACGAATAAAATCTAAATCCTCATTTATTTATTCATAATCTGATGTCGCCACATTCGATGTTCGTGGTTCTTTGTATTACTAAAATAATAAAAAAGTTGAAAAATGGCTGGAATGTACTGACCGGGATTCCAACGGACCTTTGGTTAATTTTGTTTATGGTTTTTCAAGCAAACTTGGCAGGGGTGGAGATTGAGCTTTCCGATAAAATACTTTGGTGCCATAAACCTGTGGTTCTGGCTGGTGAAAAGCAAACATTCACATCCTGGTGACATGGCCGGTGGTTGACTTCAAAAGGGTGTAATCTCTGTTGGGCTGTCTCTGGCTTAGGTAGAAAGGGGGAGAGCGGAGACCTCTCAGCCCCACCCCAGGTTGACCTTGCGCATATTTCTAAGAGTGAAATGTTGAGTGAAGGGAGAAAAAAAATGAGGGTGACTGGCAATGGTCGTTACACTTTACACAGGTACAACCCATTGGGTAAACAGAATTAAGCATTGGTAGTTCAATGGTAGAATTCTCTTTTGCCATGTGGGAGGCCCGGGTTCGATTCCCGGCCAATGCACAACTTCTCGTAATCAATTGTTATTATTATGGATTGTGATCCCAACGTGTAGTTAATTACCATCATTGTTTTCTCGTTATCATACCCCCTCAAGCAAAAGTCTCATATCAGCGTGACACATGTCTAAGATAGACTTTTCTATTGTTTTTCGTTTATGAACTATCGTGTGATGATTTTGGCTTATTCTATTTGTGTCATCCTGTAAAATTGCACTCTACATTCCAAAAAATGGCATGTTACCGGCCACTCAAATCTTTTATCTTCCTCGAGGTCTTTAGCCTCATCATGAAAGAGAAGGAAGCATTGGTAGTTCAGTGGTAGAATTCTTGCATTCCATGCGAGAGGCCCGGGTTCGATTCCTGGCAAATGCAGCTTCGATTTAGTAATTCAACAGCATCTTAGTATGATATTGTTCAAATCTGTTCCTGCAATTAATGTAATTGTGATTGCAATGTATGGTGAAGTGAAGTTAGTACAGTATATCAGAGGTGGCTTCCGTTTTTTTTCTCATTGTAACATTGTCAACCGTTCGATCTGGAACGTTACTTCAGTCCCGAAAATATGACAGCAACTGTCAAAAAACCCTTGTTAAATAATCTGCCAGGCTGCCACACAAGACGAAAACAAACTACTAATGTCAGCTTTACATACACAACAAGTCACCAAAAAGCGGGGGAAGCATTTAGGCGAAACGATCGCATATAGTCAATTTAGCACAAACGCGCACGGAGGACGCATTTGGAGCGATGGGAGGACACTGACCCTCCGTTGACCCTGATACTGACTGTTGTTTGTGCTTATGCACCGAGCAGCTCAGAGAGTGTACCCAACCTTTCTGGAGTCCTTGGAAGGTATGCTGGAGAGCGCTCCCCCTGGGGACTCCCTCGTTCTGCTGGGGGACTTCAACGCTCACGTGGGTAATGACAGTGAGACCTGGAGGGGCGTGATTGGGAGGAACGGACCTCCCGATCTAAACCCAAGCGGTGTTTTGTTATTGGACTTCTGTGCTCGCCACGGACTGACCATAATGAACACCATGTTTAAACACAATGGTGTCCATATGTGCACTTGGCACCAGGACACTCTAGGCCGCAGTTCGATGATCGACTTTGTAGTATAGACGTAAAGTATATGTCTATTGTTCCGGCTGACGTGACCCTCATGTATAAAGGAGGAGCGTCGCCGGAAACGTGTCTCTCAGAACCTTCTAGCGCAAACCAATACGAGTGTCCTGAGTGACAAGCAAGCCTGGCAGTTGTTTGGGACTCAGAACCATAGTTACATACGTAACTTTCGTTCTATTTCGTCCCTCCCGGCCGCCAGGTGGCGCTGCTGAAAAAGGAAGGAACGCCGAATACAAGCGATGTCACGAAGACCCGGGAAAGTGTACCTCATAGAGGGGCCTCCGCCGGACCTCGAACCACATCCAGTGGATTAGGAGAGGTGACATCCAAGCTGTAGAATCTGGAGAACGTGCAAGGAGACGACCAGGAAGCAGCCTCCAATGACACTCCTTTCAGAACTTCCGATGATGTAGCCACACCCCTGGTGGAGTGACTGCGCACCCCAGGAGGAGGGGGACGACCAGGGACCCGGTACGACTGCTGAATCACCTCCCCGATCCAACGTGAGAGGCGTTGCTTGGATACAGCAGCCCCTTCGTTCGGGCTGTTGTAAGCCACAAAAAGCTGGGTGGATGCGCGGAAACCTGCCGTAGCATCCAAATAGGAGCGGAGCGCCCTCACAGGACAACAAAACCCCGTTTCCGTCAATCATCACTACTCACGAACAAGGTTAAGTCCTGGAACTGTCACTGACAGACGACCCATTTTTTTTTATGATCAGCAAACACCATTAAGCATTGGTAGTTCAGTGGTTGAATTCTCGCTTGCCATGTGAGAGGCCCGGGTTCGATTCCCGGCCAATGCAGTTTAGATTTAGTCAAGTGACAGCAGCTTAGTAGGAATTTGTTCAATTCTGCTCCTGCAATGAATGTAATCGCGAATGCAATGTATGGTTATCGCCGAGTGAAGTTACTGCAATATATCAGAGGTGGCTTCTTTATTGATTTTTCAATGTAACATTGTCAACCGTTATCTCCAAGTGTTGTTACCGCAAAGGATCGTTATCACATTATACAGTTCCCTAACATTATTGCAGTGTTGGTATCACAATATATCATTATTGTTATTATTATATATTATTATTGCAATACACACATTGTAACAATAGTCCAAGAACAGTAGAATGACATGTCCCTTCAAAAATGTTTTACCTTGGTGGAGGTTTGACAGACTGTTGACTAAGAGCAATAAGCATTGGTTGTTCAGTGGTAGAATTCTCGCTTCCCATGTGAGAGGCCCGGGTTCGATTCCCGGCCAATGCAGTCTATCTTATGTAGCGATAATTGATGTTGTCTTTTGGACGAACGAGCAATTTGATCAGCGCTTGAGGAAGTCGTAATTCCCTCAATCGCCTATAGGGGCACCACGTTATGTTTACTTTCAGTTTTGGAGAAACGCAACGAATAAAATCTAAATCCTCATTTATTTATTCATAATCTGAAGTCGCCACATTCGATGTTCGTGGTTCTTTGTATTACTAAAATAATAAAAAAGTTGAAAAATGGCTGGAATGTACTGACCGGGATTCCAACGGACCTTTGGTTAATTTTGTTTATGGTTTTTCAAGCAAACTTGGCAGGGGTGGAGATTGAGCTTTCCGATAAAATACTTTGGTGCCATAAACCTGTGGTTCTGGCTGGTGAAAAGCAAACATTCACATCCTGGTGACATGGCCGGTGGTTGACTTCAAAAGGGTGTAATCTCTGTTGGGCTGTCTCTGGCTTAGGTAGAAAGGGGGAGAGCGGAGACCTCTCAGCCCCACCCCAGGTTGACCTTGCGCATATTTCTAAGAGTGAAATGTTGAGTGAAGGGAGAAAAAAAATGAGGGTGACTGGCAATGGTCGTTACACTTTACACAGGTACAACCCATTGGGTAAACAGAATTAAGCATTGGTAGTTCAATGGTAGAATTCTCGCTTGCCATGTGGGAGGCCCGGGTTCGATTCCCGGCCAATGCACGACTTCTCGTAATCAATTGTTATTATTATGGATTGTGATCCCAACGTGTAGTTATTTACCATCATTGTTTTCTCGTTATCATACCCCCTCAAGCAAAAGTCTCATATCAGCGTGACACATGTCTAAGATAGACTTTTCTATTGTTTTTCGTTTATGAACTATCGTGTGATGATTTTGGCTTATTCTATTTGTGTCATCCTGTAAAATTGCACTCTACATTCCAAAAAATGGCATGTTACCGGCCACTCAAATCTTTTATCTTCCTCGAGGTCTTTAGCCTAATCATGAAAGAGAAGGAAGCATTGGTAGTTCAGTGGTGGAATTCTTGCATTCCATGCGAGAGGCCCGGGTTCGGTTCCTGGCAAATGCAGCTTAGATTTAGTAATTCAACAGCATCTTAGTATGATATTGTTCAAATCTGTTCCTGCAATTAATGTAATTGTGATTGCAATGTATGGTGAAGTGAAGTTAGTACAGTATATCAGAGGTGGCTTCCGTTTTTTTTCTCATTGTAACATTGTCAACCGTTCGATCTGGAACGTTACTTCAGTCCCGAAAATATGACAGCAACTGTCAAAAAACCCTTGTTAAATAATCTGCCAGGCTGCCACACAAGACGAAAACAAACTACTAATGTCAGCTTTACATACACAACAAGTCACCAAAAAGCGGGGGAAGCATTTAGGCGAAACGATCGCATATAGTCAATTTAGCACAAACGCGCACGGAGGACGCATTTGGAGCGATGGGAGGACACTGACCCTCCGTTGACCCTGATACTGACTGTTGTTTGTGCTTATGCACCGAGCAGCTCAGAGAGTGTACCCAACCTTTCTGGAGTCCTTGGAAGGTATGCTGGAGAGCGCTCCCCCTGGGGACTCCCTCGTTCTGCTGGGGGACTTCAACGCTCACGTGGGTAATGACAGTGAGACCTGGAGGGGCGTGATTGGGAGGAACGGACCTCCCGATCTAAACCCAAGCGGTGTTTTGTTATTGGACTTCTGTGCTCGCCACGGACTGACCATAATGAACACCATGTTTAAACACAATGGTGTCCATATGTGCACTTGGCACCAGGACACTCTAGGCCGCAGTTCGATGATCAACTTTGTAGTATAGACGTAAAGTATATGTCTATTGTTCCGGCTGACGTGACCCTCATGTATAAAGGAGGAGCGTCGCCGGAAACGTGTCTCTCAGAACCTTCTAGCGCAAACCAATACGAGTGTCCTGAGTGACAAGCAAGCCTGGCAGTTGTTTGGGACTCAGAACCATAGTTACATACGTAACTTTCGTTCTATTTCGTCCCTCCCGGCCGCCAGGTGGCGCTGCTGAAAAAGGAAGGAACGCCGAATACAAGCGATGTCACGAAGACCCGGGAAAGTGTACCTCATAGAGGGGCCTCCGCCGGACCTCGAACCACATCCAGTGGATTAGGAGAGGTGACATCCAAGCTGTAGAATCTGGAGAACGTGCAAGGAGACGACCAGGAAGCAGCCTCCAATGACACTCCTTTCAGAACTTCCGATGATGTAGCCACACCCCTGGTGGAGTGACTGCGCACCCCAGGAGGAGGGGGACGACCAGGGACCTGGTACGACTGCTGAATCACCTCCCCGATCCAACGTGAGAGGCGTTGCTTGGATACAGCAGCCCCTTCGTTCGGGCTGTTGTAAGCCACAAAAAGCTGGGTGGATGCGCGGAAACCTGCCGTAGCATCCAAATAGGAGCGGAGCGCCCTCACAGGACAACAAAACCCCGTTTCCGTCAATCATCACTACTCACGAACAAGGTTAAGTCCTGGAACTGTCACTGACAGACGACCCATTTTTTTTTATGATCAGCAAACACCATTAAGCATTGGTAGTTCAGTGGTTGAATTCTCGCTTGCCATGTGAGAGGCCCGGGTTCGATTCCCGGCCAATGCAGTTTAGATTTAGTCAAGTGACAGCAGCTTAGTAGGAATTTGTTCAATTCTGCTCCTGCAATGAATGTAATCGCGAATGCAATGTATGGTTATCGCCGAGTGAAGTTACTGCAATATATCAGAGGTGGCTTCTTTATTGATTTTTCAATGTAACATTGTCAACCGTTATCTCCAAGTGTTGTTACCGCAAAGGATCGTTATCACATTATACAGTTCCTTAACATTATTGCAGTGTTGGTATCACAATATATCATTATTGTTATTATTATATATTATTATTGCAATACACACATTGTAACAATAGTCCAAGAACAGTAGAATGACATGTCCCTTCAAAAATGTTTTACCTTGGTGGAGGTTTGACAGACTGTTGACTAAGAGCAATAAGCATTGGTTGTTCAGTGGTAGAATTCTCGCTTCCCATGTGAGAGGCCCGGGTTCGATTCCCGGCCAATGCAGTCTATCTTATGTAGCGATAATTGATGTTGTCTTTTGGACGAACGAGCAATTTGATCAGCGCTTGAGGAAGTCGTAATTCCCTCAATCGCCTATAGGGGCACCACGTTATGTTTACTTTCAGTTTTGGAGAAACGCAACGAATAAAATCTAAATCCTCATTTATTTATTCATAATCTGAAGTCGCCACATTCGATGTTCGTGGTTCTTTGTATTACTAAAATAATAAAAAAGTTGAAAAATGGCTGGAATGTACTGACCGGGATTCCAACGGACCTTTGGTTAATTTTGTTTATGGTTTTTCAAGCAAACTTGGCAGGGGTGGAGATTGAGCTTTCCGATAAAATACTTTGGTGCCATAAACCTGTGGTTCTGGCTGGTGAAAAGCAAACATTCACATCCTGGTGACATGGCCGGTGGTTGACTTCAAAAGGGTGTAATCTCTGTTGGGCTGTCTCTGGCTTAGGTAGAAAGGGGGAGAGCGGAGACCTCTCAGCCCCACCCCAGGTTGACCTTGCGCATATTTCTAAGAGTGAAATGTTGAGTGAAGGGAGAAAAAAAATGAGGGTGACTGGCAATGGTCGTTACACTTTACACAGGTACAACCCATTGGGTAAACAGAATTAAGCATTGGTAGTTCAATGGTAGAATTCTCTTTTGCCATGTGGGAGGCCCGGGTTCGATTCCCGGCCAATGCACAACTTCTCGTAATCAATTGTTATTATTATGGATTGTGATCCCAACGTGTAGTTATTTACCATCATTGTTTTCTCGTTATCATACCCCCTCAAGCAAAAGTCTCATATCAGCGTGACACATGTCTAAGATAGACTTTTCTATTGTTTTTCGTTTATGAACTATCGTGTGATGATTTTGGCTTATTCTATTTGTGTCATCCTGTAAAATTGCACTCTACATTCCAAAAAATGGCATGTTACCGGCCACTCAAATCTTTTATCTTCCTCGAGGTCTTTAGCCTAATCATGAAAGAGAAGGAAGCATTGGTAGTTCAGTGGTGGAATTCTTGCATTCCATGTGAGAGGCCCGGGTTCGGTTCCTGGCAAATGCAGCTTAGATTTAGTAATTCAACAGCATCTTAGTATGATATTGTTCAAATCTGTTAATGCAATTAATGTAATTGTGATTGCAATGTATGGTGAAGTGAAGTTAGTACAGTATATCAGAGGTGGCTTCCATTTTTTTTTCTCATTGTAACATTGTCAACCGTTCGATCTGGAACGTTACTTCAGTCCCGAAAATATGACAGCAACTGTCAAAAAACCCTTGTTAAATAATCTGCCAGGCTGCCACACAAGACGAAAACAAACTACTAATGTCAGCTTTACATACACAACAAGCCACCAAAAAGCGGGGGAAGCATTTAGGCGAAGCGATCGCATATAGTCAATTTAGCACAAACGCGCACGGAGGACGCATTTGGAGCGATGGGAGGACACTGACCCTCCGTTGACCCTGATACTGACTGTTGTTTGTGCTTATGCACCGAGCAGCTCAGAGAGTGTACCCAACCTTTCTGGAGTCCTTGGAAGGTATGCTGGAGAGCGCTCCCCCTGGGGACTCCCTCGTTCTGCTGGGGGACTTCAACGCTCACGTGGGTAATGACAGTGAGACCTGGAGGGGCGTGATTGGGAGGAACGGACCTCCCGATCTAAACCCAAGCGGTGTTTTGTTATTGGACTTCTGTGCTCGCCACGGACTGACCATAATGAACACCATGTTTAAACACAATGGTGTCCATATGTGCACTTGGCACCAGGACACTCTAGGCCGCAGTTCGATGATCAACTTTGTAGTATAGACGTAAAGTATATGTCTATTGTTCCGGCTGACGTGACCCTCATGTATAAAGGAGGAGCGTCGCCGGAAACGTGTCTCTCAGAACCTTCTAGCGCAAACCAATACGAGTGTCCTGAGTGACAAGCAAGCCTGGCAGTTGTTTGGGACTCAGAACCATAGTTACATACGTAACTTTCGTTCTATTTCGTCCCTCCCGGCCGCCAGGTGGCGCTGCTGAAAAAGGAAGGAACGCCGAATACAAGCGATGTCACGAAGACCCGGGAAAGTGTACCTCATAGAGGGGCCTCCGCCGGACCTCGAACCACATCCAGTGGATTAGGAGAGGTGACATCCAAGCTGTAGAATCTGGAGAACGTGCAAGGAGACGACCAGGAAGCAGCCTCCAATGACACTCCTTTCAGAACTTCCGATGATGTAGCCACACCCCTGGTGGAGTGACTGCGCACCCCAGGAGGAGGGGGACGACCAGGGACCTGGTACGACTGCTGAATCACCTCCCCGATCCAACGTGAGAGGCGTTGCTTGGATACAGCAGCCCCTTCGTTCGGGCTGTTGTAAGCCACAAAAAGCTGGGTGGATGCGCGGAAACCTGCCGTAGCATCCAAATAGGAGCGGAGCGCCCTCACAGGACAACAAAACCCCGTTTCCGTCAATCATCACTACTCACGAACAAGGTTAAGTCCTGGAACTGTCACTGACAGACGACCCATTTTTTTTTATGATCAGCAAACACCATTAAGCATTGGTAGTTCAGTGGTTGAATTCTCGCTTGCCATGTGAGAGGCCCGGGTTCGATTCCCGGCCAATGCAGTTTAGATTTAGTCAAGTGACAGCAGCTTAGTAGGAATTTGTTCAATTCTGCTCCTGCAATGAATGTAATCGCGAATGCAATGTATGGTTATCGCCGAGTGAAGTTACTGCAATATATCAGAGGTGGCTTCTTTATTGATTTTTCAATGTAACATTGTCAACCGTTATCTCCAAGTGTTGTTACCGCAAAGGATCGTTATCACATTATACAGTTCCTTAACATTATTGCAGTGTTGGTATCACAATATATCATTATTGTTATTATTATATATTATTATTGCAATACACACATTGTAACAATAGTCCAAGAACAGTAGAATGACATGTCCCTTCAAAAATGTTTTACCTTGGTGGAGGTTTGACAGACTGTTGACTAAGAGCAATAAGCATTGGTTGTTCAGTGGTAGAATTCTCGCTTCCCATGTGAGAGGCCCGGGTTCGATTCCCGGCCAATGCAGTCTATCTTATGTAGCGATAATTGATGTTGTCTTTTGGACGAACGAGCAATTTGATCAGCGCTTGAGGAAGTCGTAATTCCCTCAATCGCCTATAGGGGCACCACGTTATGTTTACTTTCAGTTTTGGAGAAACGCAACGAATAAAATCTAAATCCTCATTTATTTATTCATAATCTGAAGTCGCCACATTCGATGTTCGTGGTTCTTTGTATTACTAAAATAATAAAAAAGTTGAAAAATGGCTGGAATGTACTGACCGGGATTCCAACGGACCTTTGGTTAATTTTGTTTATGGTTTTTCAAGCAAACTTGGCAGGGGTGGAGATTGAGCTTTCCGATAAAATACTTTGGTGCCATAAACCTGTGGTTCTGGCTGGTGAAAAGCAAACATTCACATCCTGGTGACATGGCCGGTGGTTGACTTCAAAAGGGTGTAATCTCTGTTGGGCTGTCTCTGGCTTAGGTAGAAAGGGGGAGAGCGGAGACCTCTCAGCCCCACCCCAGGTTGACCTTGCGCATATTTCTAAGAGTGAAATGTTGAGTGAAGGGAGAAAAAAAATGAGGGTGACTGGCAATGGTCGTTACACTTTACACAGGTACAACCCATTGGGTAAACAGAATTAAGCATTGGTAGTTCAATGGTAGAATTCTCGCTTGCCATGTGGGAGGCCCGGGTTCGATTCCCGGCCAATGCACAACTTCTCGTAATCAATTGTTATTATTATGGATTGTGATCCCAACGTGTAGTTATTTACCATCATTGTTTTCTCGTTATCATACCCCCTCAAGCAAAAGTCTCATATCAGCGTGACACATGTCTAAGATAGACTTTTCTATTGTTTTTCGTTTATGAACTATCGTGTGATGATTTTGGCTTATTCTATTTGTGTCATCCTGTAAAATTGCACTCTACATTCCAAAAAATGGCATGTTACCGGCCACTCAAATCTTTTATCTTCCTCGAGGTCTTTAGCCTAATCATGAAAGAGAAGGAAGCATTGGTAGTTCAGTGGTGGAATTCTTGCATTCCATGCGAGAGGCCCGGGTTCGGTTCCTGGCAAATGCAGCTTAGATTTAGTAATTCAACAGCATCTTAGTATGATATTGTTCAAATCTGTTCCTGCAATTAATGTAATTGTGATTGCAATGTATGGTGAAGTGAAGTTAGTACAGTATATCAGAGGTGGCTTCCGTTTTTTTTCTCATTGTAACATTGTCAACCGTTCCATCTGGAACGTTACTTCAGTCCCGAAAATATGACAGCAACTGTCAAAAAACCCTTGTTAAATAATCTGCCAGGCTGCCACACAAGACGAAAACAAACTACTAATGTCAGCTTTACATACACAACAAGTCACCAAAAAGCGGGGGAAGCATTTAGGCGAAACGATCGCATATAGTCAATTTAGCACAAACGCGCACGGAGGACGCATTTGGAGCGATGGGAGGACACTGACCCTCCGTTGACCCTGATACTGACTGTTGTTTGTGCTTATGCACCGAGCAGCTCAGAGAGTGTACCCAACCTTTCTGGAGTCCTTGGAAGGTATGCTGGAGAGCGCTCCCCCTGGGGACTCCCTCGTTCTGCTGGGGGACTTCAACGCTCACGTGGGTAATGACAGTGAGACCTGGAGGGGCGTGATTGGGAGGAACGGACCTCCCGATCTAAACCCAAGCGGTGTTTTGTTATTGGACTTCTGTGCTCGCCACGGACTGACCATAATGAACACCATGTTTAAACACAATGGTGTCCATATGTGCACTTGGCACCAGGACACTCTAGGCCGCAGTTCGATGATCAACTTTGTAGTATAGACGTAAAGTATATGTCTATTGTTCCGGCTGACGTGACCCTCATGTATAAAGGAGGAGCGTCGCCGGAAACGTGTCTCTCAGAACCTTCTAGCGCAAACCAATACGAGTGTCCTGAGTGACAAGCAAGCCTGGCAGTTGTTTGGGACTCAGAACCATAGTTACATACGTAACTTTCGTTCTATTTCGTCCCTCCCGGCCGCCAGGTGGCGCTGCTGAAAAAGGAAGGAACGCCGAATACAAGCGATGTCACGAAGACCCGGGAAAGTGTACCTCATAGAGGGGCCTCCGCCGGACCTCGAACCACATCCAGTGGATTAGGAGAGGTGACATCCAAGCTGTAGAATCTGGAGAACGTGCAAGGAGACGACCAGGAAGCAGCCTCCAATGACACTCCTTTCAGAACTTCCGATGATGTAGCCACACCCCTGGTGGAGTGACTGCGCACCCCAGGAGGAGGGGGACGACCAGGGACCTGGTACGACTGCTGAATCACCTCCCCGATCCAACGTGAGAGGCGTTGCTTGGATACAGCAGCCCCTTCGTTCGGGCTGTTGTAAGCCACAAAAAGCTGGGTGGATGCGCGGAAACCTGCCGTAGCATCCAAATAGGAGCGGAGCGCCCTCACAGGACAACAAAACCCCGTTTCCGTCAATCATCACTACTCACGAACAAGGTTAAGTCCTGGAACTGTCACTGACAGACGACCCATTTTTTTTTATGATCAGCAAACACCATTAAGCATTGGTAGTTCAGTGGTTGAATTCTCGCTTGCCATGTGAGAGGCCCGGGTTCGATTCCCGGCCAATGCAGTTTAGATTTAGTCAAGTGACAGCAGCTTAGTAGGAATTTGTTCAATTCTGCTCCTGCAATGAATGTAATCGCGAATGCAATGTATGGTTATCGCCGAGTGAAGTTACTGCAATATATCAGAGGTGGCTTCTTTATTGATTTTTCAATGTAACATTGTCAACCGTTATCTCCAAGTGTTGTTACCGCAAAGGATCGTTATCACATTATACAGTTCCTTAACATTATTGCAGTGTTGGTATCACAATATATCATTATTGTTATTATTATATATTATTATTGCAATACACACATTGTAACAATAGTCCAAGAACAGTAGAATGACATGTCCCTTCAAAAATGTTTTACCTTGGTGGAGGTTTGACAGACTGTTGACTAAGAGCAATAAGCATTGGTTGTTCAGTGGTAGAATTCTTGCTTCCCATGTGAGAGGCCCGGGTTCGATTCCCGGCCAATGCAGTCTATCTTATGTAGCGATAATTGATGTTGTCTTTTGGACGAACGAGCAATTTGATCAGCGCTTGAGGAAGTCGTAATTCCCTCAATCGCCTATAGGGGCACCACGTTATGTTTACTTTCAGTTTTGGAGAAACGCAACGAATAAAATCTAAATCCTCATTTATTTATTCATAATCTGAAGTCGCCACATTCGATGTTCGTGGTTCTTTGTATTACTAAAATAATAAAAAAGTTGAAAAATGGCTGGAATGTACTGACCGGGATTCCAACGGACCTTTGGTTAATTTTGTTTATGGTTTTTCAAGCAAACTTGGCAGGGGTGGAGATTGAGCTTTCCGATAAAATACTTTGGTGCCATAAACCTGTGGTTCTGGCTGGTGAAAAGCAAACATTCACATCCTGGTGACATGGCCGGTGGTTGACTTCAAAAGGGTGTAATCTCTGTTGGGCTGTCTCTGGCTTAGGTAGAAAGGGGGAGAGCGGAGACCTCTCAGCCCCACCCCAGGTTGACCTTGCGCATATTTCTAAGAGTGAAATGTTGAGTGAAGGGAGAAAAAAAATGAGGGTGACTGGCAATGGTCGTTACACTTTACACAGGTACAACCCATTGGGTAAACAGAATTAAGCATTGGTAGTTCAATGGTAGAATTCTCTTTTGCCATGTGGGAGGCCCGGGTTCGATTCCCGGCCAATGCACAACTTCTCGTAATCAATTGTTATTATTATGGATTGTGATCCCAACGTGTAGTTATTTACCATCATTGTTTTCTCGTTATCATACCCCCTCAAGCAAAAGTCTCATATCAGCGTGACACATGTCTAAGATAGACTTTTCTATTGTTTTTCGTTTATGAACTATCGTGTGATGATTTTGGCTTATTCTATTTGTGTCATCCTGTAAAATTGCACTCTACATTCCAAAAAATGGCATGTTACCGGCCACTCAAATCTTTTATCTTCCTCGAGGTCTTTAGCCTAATCATGAAAGAGAAGGAAGCATTGGTAGTTCAGTGGTGGAATTCTTGCATTCCATGTGAGAGGCCCGGGTTCGGTTCCTGGCAAATGCAGCTTAGATTTAGTAATTCAACAGCATCTTAGTATGATATTGTTCAAATCTGTTAATGCAATTAATGTAATTGTGATTGCAATGTATGGTGAAGTGAAGTTAGTACAGTATATCAGAGGTGGCTTCCATTTTTTTTTCTCATTGTAACATTGTCAACCGTTCGATCTGGAACGTTACTTCAGTCCCGAAAATATGACAGCAACTGTCAAAAAACCCTTGTTAAATAATCTGCCAGGCTGCCACACAAGACGAAAACAAACTACTAATGTCAGCTTTACATACACAACAAGCCACCAAAAAGCGGGGGAAGCATTTAGGCGAAGCGATCGCATATAGTCAATTTAGCACAAACGCGCACGGAGGACGCATTTGGAGCGATGGGAGGACACTGACCCTCCGTTGACCCTGATACTGACTGTTGTTTGTGCTTATGCACCGAACAGAAGCTCAGAGAGAGTACCCAACCTTTCTGGAGTCCTTGGAAGGTATGCTGGAGAGCGCTCCCCCTGGGGACTCCCTCGTTCTGCTGGGGGACTTCAACGCTCACGTGGGTAATGACAGTGAGACCTGGAGGGGCGTGATTGGGAGGAACGGACTTCCCGATCAAAACCCAAGCGGTGTTTTGTTATTGGACTTCTGTGCTCGCCACGGACTGACCATAATGAACACCATGTTTAAACACAATGGTGTCCATATGTGCACTTGGCACCAGGACACTCTAGGCCGCAGTTCGATGATCGACTTTGTAGTATAGACGTAAAGTATATGTCTATTGTTCCGGCTGACGTGACCCTCATGTATAAAGGAGGAGCGTCGCCGGAAACGTGTCTCTCAGAACCTTCTAGCGCAAACCAATACGAGTGTCCTGAGTGACAAGCAAGCCTGGCAGTTGTTTGGGACTCAGAACCATAGTTACATACGTAACTTTCGTTCTATTTCGTCCCTCCCGGCCACCAGGTGGCGCTGCTGAAAAAGGAAGGAACGCCGAATACAAGCGATGTCACGAAGACTCGGGAAAGTGTACCTCATAGAGGGGCCTCCGCCGGACCTCGAACCACATCCAGTGGATTAGGAGAGGTGACATCCAAGCTGTAGAATCTGGAGAACGTGCAAGGAGACGACCAGGAAGCAGCCTCCAATGACACTCCTTTCAGAACTTCCAATGATGTAGCCACACCCCTGGTGGAGTGACTGCGCACCCCAGGAGGAGGGGGACGACCAGGGACCCGGTACGACTGCTGAATCACCTCCCCGATCCAACGTGAGAGCCGTTGCTTGGATACAGCAGCCCCTTCATTCGGGCTGTTGTAAGCCACAAAAAGCTGGGTGGATGCGCGGAAACCTGCCGTAGCATCCAAATAAGAGCGGAGCGCCCTCACAGGACAACAAAACGCCGTTTCCGTCAATCATCACTACTCACGAACAAGGTTAAGTCCTGGAACTGTCACTGACAGACGACCCATTTTTTTTTATGATCAGCAAACACCATTAAGCATTGGTAGTTCAGTGGTTGAATTCTCGCTTGCCATGTGAGAGGCCCGGGTTCGATTCCCGGCCAATGCAGTTTAGATTTAATCAAGTGACAGCAGCTTAGTAGGAATTTGTTCAATTCTGCTCCTGCAATGAATGTAATCGCGAATGCAATGTATGGTTATCGCCGAGTGAAGTTACTGCAATATATCAGAGGTGGCTTCTTTATTGATTTTTTAATGTAACATTGTCAACCGTTATCTCCAAGTGTTGTTACCGCAAAGGATCGTTATCACATTATACAGTTCCTTAACATTATTGCAGTGTTGGTATCACAATATATCATTATTGTTATTATTATATATTATTATTGCAATACACACATTGTAACAATAGTCCAAGAACAGTAGAATGACATGTCCCTTCAAAAATGTTTTACCTTGGTGGAGGTTTGACAGACTGTTGACTAAGAGCAATAAGCATTGGTTGTTCAGTGGTAGAATTCTCGCTTCCCATGTGAGAGGCCTGGGTTCGATTCCCGGCCAATGCAGTCTATCTTATGTAGCGATAGTTGATGTTGTCTTTTGGACGAACGAGCAATTTGATCAGCGCTTGAGGAAGTCGTAATTCCCTCAATCGCCTATAGGGGCACCACGTTATGTTTACTTTCAGTTTTGGAGAAACGCAACGAATAAAATCTAAATCCTCATTTATTTATTCATAATCTGAAGTCGCCACATTCGATGTTCGTGGTTCTTTGTATTACTAAAATAATAAAAAAGTTGAAAAATGGCTGGAATGTACTGACCGGGATTCCAACGGACCTTTGGTTAATTTTGTTTATGGTTTTTCAAGCAAACTTGGCAGGGGTGGAGATTGAGCTTTCCGATAAAATACTTTGGTGCCATAAACCTGTGGTTCTGGCTGGTGAAAAGCAAACATTCACATCCTGGTGACATGGCCGGTGGTTGACTTCAAAAGGGTGTAATCTCTGTTGGGCTGTCTCTGGCTTAGGTAGAAAGGGGGAGAGCGGAGACCTCTCAGCCCCACCCCAGGTTGACCTTGCGCATATTTCTAAGAGTGAAATGTTGAGTGAAGGGAGAAAAAAAATGAGGGTGACTGGCAATGGTCGTTACACTTTACACAGGTACAACCCATTGGGTAAACAGAATTAAGCATTGGTAGTTCAATGGTAGAATTCTTGCTTGCCATGTGGGAGGCCCGGGTTCGATTCCCGGCCAATGCACGACTTCTCGTAATCAATTGTTATTATTATGGATTGTGATCCCAACGTGTAGTTATTTACCATCATTGTTTTCTCGTTATCATACCCCCTCAAGCAAAAGTCTCATATCAGCGTGACACATGTCTAAGATAGACTTTTCTATTGTTTTTCGTTTATGAACTATCGTGTGATGATTTTGGCTTATTCTATTTGTGTCATCCTGTAAAATTGCACTCTACATTCCAAAAAATGGCATGTTACCGGCCACTCAAATCTTTTATCTTCCTCGAGGTCTTTAGCCTAATCATGAAAGAGAAGGAACCATTGGTAGTTCAGTGGTAGAATTCTTGCATTCCATGCGAGAGGCCCGGGTTCGATTCCTGGCAAATGCAGCTTCGATTTAGTAATTCAACAGCATCTTAGTATGATATTGTTCAAATCTGTTCCTGCAATTAATGTAATCGTGATTGCAATGTATGGTGAAGTGAAGTTAGTACAGTATATCAGAGGTGGCTTCCATTTTTTTTTCTCATTGTAACATTGTCAACCGTTCGATCTGGAACGTTACTTCAGTCCCGAAAATATGACAGCAACTGTCAAAAAACCCTTGTTAAATAATCTGCCAGGCTGCCACACAAGACGAAAACAAACTACTAATGTCAGCTTTACATACACAACAAGCCACCAAAAAGCGGGGGAAGCATTTAGGCGAAGCGATCGCATATAGTCAATTTAGCACAAACGCGCACGGAGGACGCATTTGGAGCGATGGGAGGACACTGACCCTCCGTTGACCCTGATACTGACTGTTGTTTGTGCTTATGCACCGAGCAGCTCAGAGAGAGTACCCAACCTTTCTGGAGTCCTTGGAAGGTATGCTGGAGAGCGCTCCCCCTGGGGACTCCCTCGTTCTGCTGGGGGACTTCAACGCTCACGTGGGTAATGACAGTGAGACCTGGAGGGGCGTGATTGGGAGGAACGGACCTCCCGATCAAAACCCAAGCGGTGTTTTGTTATTGGACTTCTGTGCTCGCCACGGACTGACCATAATGAACACCATGTTTAAACACAATGGTGTCCATATGTGCACTTGGCACCAGGACACTCTAAGCCGCAGTTCGATGATCGACTTTGTAGTATAGACGTAAAGTATATGTCTATTGTTCCGGCTGACGTGACCCTCATGTATAAAGGAGGAGCGTCGCCGGAAACGTGTCTCTCAGAACCTTCTAGCGCAAACCAATACGAGTGTCCTGAGTGACAAGCAAGCCTGGCAGTTGTTTGGGACTCAGAACCATAGTTACATACGTAACTTTCGTTCTATTTCGTCCCTCCCGGCCGCCAGGTGGCGCTGCTGAAAAAGGAAGGAACGCCGAATACAAGCGATGTCACGAAGACCCGGGAAAGTGTACCTCATAGAGGGGCCTCCGCCGGACCTCGAACCACATCCAGTGGATTAGGAGAGGTGACATCCAAGCTGTAGAATCTGGAGAACGTGCAAGGAGACGACCAGGAAGCAGCCTCCAATGACACTCCTTTCAGAACTTCCGATGATGTAGCCACACCCCTGGTGGAGTGACTGCGCACCCCAGGAGGAGGGGGACGACCAGGGACCTGGTACGACTGCTGAATCACCTCCCCGATCCAACGTGAGAGGCGTTGCTTGGATACAGCAGCCCCTTCGTTCGGGCTGTTGTAAGCCACAAAAAGCTGGGTGGATGCGCGGAAACCTGCCGTAGCATCCAAATAGGAGCGGAGCGCCCTCACAGGACAACAAAACCCCGTTTCCGTCAATCATCACTACTCACGAACAAGGTTAAGTCCTGGAACTGTCACTGACAGACGACCCATTTTTTTTTATGATCAGCAAACACCATTAAGCATTGGTAGTTCAGTGGTTGAATTCTCGCTTGCCATGTGAGAGGCCCGGGTTCGATTCCCGGCCAATGCAGTTTAGATTTAGTCAAGTGACAGCAGCTTAGTAGGAATTTGTTCAATTCTGCTCCTGCAATGAATGTAATCGCGAATGCAATGTATGGTTATCGCCGAGTGAAGTTACTGCAATATATCAGAGGTGGCTTCTTTATTGATTTTTCAATGTAACATTGTCAACCGTTATCTCCAAGTGTTGTTACCGCAAAGGATCGTTATCACATTATACAGTTCCTTAACATTATTGCAGTGTTGGTATCACAATATATCATTATTGTTATTATTATATATTATTATTGCAATACACACATTGTAACAATAGTCCAAGAACAGTAGAATGACATGTCCCTTCAAAAATGTTTTACCTTGGTGGAGGTTTGACAGACTGTTGACTAAGAGCAATAAGCATTGGTTGTTCAGTGGTAGAATTCTCGCTTCCCATGTGAGAGGCCCGGGTTTGATTCCCGGCCAATGCAGTCTATCTTATGTAGCGATAATTGATGTTGTCTTTTGGACGAACGAGCAATTTGATCAGCGCTTGAGGAAGTCGTAATTCCCTCAATCGCCTATAGGGGCACCACGTTATGTTTACTTTCAGTTTTGGAGAAACGCAACGAATAAAATCTAAATCCTCATTTATTTATTCATAATCTGAAGTCGCCACATTCGATGTTCGTGGTTCTTTGTATTACTAAAATAATAAAAAAGTTGAAAAATGGCTGGAATGTACTGACCGGGATTCCAACGGACCTTTGGTTAATTTTGTTTATGGTTTTTCAAGCAAACTTGGCAGGGGTGGAGATTGAGCTTTCCGATAAAATACTTTGGTGCCATAAACCTGTGGTTCTGGCTGGTGAAAAGCAAACATTCACATCCTGGTGACATGGCCGGTGGTTGACTTCAAAAGGGTGTAATCTCTGTTGGGCTGTCTCTGGCTTAGGTAGAAAGGGGGAGAGCGGAGACCTCTCAGCCCCACCCCAGGTTGACCTTGCGCATATTTCTAAGAGTGAAATGTTGAGTGAAGGGAGAAAAAAAATGAGGGTGACTGGCAATGGTCGTTACACTTTACACAGGTACAACCCATTGGGTAAACAGAATTAAGCATTGGTAGTTCAATGGTAGAATTCTCTTTTGCCATGTGGGAGGCCCGGGTTCGATTCCCGGCCAATGCACAACTTCTCGTAATCAATTGTTATTATTATGGATTGTGATCCCAACGTGTAGTTATTTACCATCATTGTTTTCTCGTTATCATACCCCCTCAAGCAAAAGTCTCATATCAGCGTGACACATGTCTAAGATAGACTTTACTATTGTTTTTCGTTTATGAACTATCGTGTGATGATTTTGGCTTATTCTATTTGTGTCATCCTGTAAAATTGCACTCTACATTCCAAAAAATGGCATGTTACCGGCCACTCAAATCTTTTATCTTCCTCGAGGTCTTTAGCCTAATCATGAAAGAGAAGGAAGCATTGGTAGTTCAGTGGTGGAATTCTTGCATTCCATGCGAGAGGCCCGGGTTCGGTTCCTGGCAAATGCAGCTTAGATTTAGTAATTCAACAGCATCTTAGTATGATATTGTTCAAATCTGTTAATGCAATTAATGTAATTGTGATTGCAATGTATGGTGAAGTGAAGTTAGTACAGTATATCAGAGGTGGCTTCCATTTTTTTTTCTCATTGTAACATTGTCAACCGTTCGATCTGGAACGTTACTTCAGTCCCGAAAATATGACAGCAACTGTCAAAAAACCCTTGTTAAATAATCTGCCAGGCTGCCACACAAGACGAAAACAAACTACTAATGTCAGCTTTACATACACAACAAGCCACCAAAAAGCGGGGGAAGCATTTAGGCGAAGCGATCGCATATAGTCAATTTAGCACAAACGCGCACGGAGGACGCATTTGGAGCGATGGGAGGACACTGACCCTCCGTTGACCCTGATACTGACTGTTGTTTGTGCTTATGCACCGAACAGCAGCTCAGAGAGAGTACCCAACCTTTCTGGAGTCCTTGGAAGGTATGCTGGAGAGCGCTCCCCCTGGGGACTCCCTCGTTCTGCTGGGGGACTTCAACGCTCACGTGGGTAATGACAGTGAGACCTGGAGGGGCGTGATTGGGAGGAACGGACTTCCCGATCAAAACCCAAGCGGTGTTTTGTTATTGGACTTCTGTGCTCGCCACGGACTGACCATAATGAACACCATGTTTAAACACAATGGTGTCCATATGTGCACTTGGCACCAGGAATCCCTAGGCCGCAGTTCGATGATCGATTTTGTAGTATAGACGTAAAGTATACGTCTATTGTTCCGGCTGACGTGACCCTCATGTATAAAGGAGGAGCGTCGCCGGAAACGTGTCTCTCAGAACCTTCTAGCGCAAACCAATACGAGTGTCCTGAGTGACAAGCAAGCCTGGCAGTTGTTTGGGACTCAGAACCATAGTTACATACGTAACTTTCGTTCTATTTCGTCCCTCCCGGCCGCCAGGTGGCGCTGCTGAAAAAGGAAGGAACGCCGAATACAAGCGATGTCACGAAGACTCGGGAAAGTGTACCTCATAGAGGGGCCTCCGCCGGACCTCGAACCACATCCAGTGGATTAGGAGAGGTGACATCCAAGCTGTAGAATCTGGAGAACGTGCAAGGAGACGACCAGGAAGCAGCCTCCAATGACACTCCTTTCAGAACTTCCGATGATGTAGCCACACCCCTGGTGGAGTGACTGCGCACCCCAGGAGGAGGGGGACGACCAGGGACCCGGTACGACTGCTGAATCACCTCCCCGATCCAACGTGAGAGGTATTGCTTGGATACAGCAGCCCCTTCGTTCGGGCTGTTGTAAGCCACAAAAAGCTGGGTGGATGCGCGGAAACCTGCCGTAGCATCCAAATAAGAGCGGAGCGCCCTCACAGGACAACAAAACCCCGTTTCCGTCAATCATCACTACTCACGAACAAGGTTAAGTCCTGGAACTGTCACTGACAGACGACCCATTTTTTTTTATGATCAGCAAACACCATTAAGCATTGGTAGTTCAGTGGTTGAATTCTCGCTTGCCATGTGAGAGGCCCGGGTTCGATTCCCGGCCAATGCAGTTTAGATTTAGTCAAGTGACAGCAGCTTAGTAGGAATTTGTTCAATTCTGCTCCTGCAATGAATGTAATCGCGAATGCAATGTATGGTTATCGCCGAGTGAAGTTACTGCAATATATCAGAGGTGGCTTCTTTATTGATTTTTCAATGTAACATTGTCAACCGTTATCTCCAAGTGTTGTTACCGCAAAGGATCGTTATCACATTATACAGTTCCTTAACATTATTGCAGTGTTGGTATCACAATATATCATTATTGTTATTATTATATATTATTATTGCAATACACACATTGTAACAATAGTCCAAGAACAGTAGAATGACATGTCCCTTCAAAAATGTTTTACCTTGGTGGAGGTTTGACAGACTGTTGACTAAGAGCAATAAGCATTGGTTGTTCAGTGGTAGAATTCTCGCTTCCCATGTGAGAGGCCCGGGTTCGATTCCCGGCCAATGCAGTCTATCTTATGTAGCGATAATTGATGTTGTCTTTTGGACGAACGAGCAATTTGATCAGCGCTTGAGGAAGTCGTAATTCCCTCAATCGCCTATAGGGGCACCACGTTATGTTTACTTTCAGTTTTGGAGAAACGCAACGAATAAAATCTAAATCCTCATTTATTTATTCATAATCTGAAGTCGCCACATTCGATGTTCGTGGTTCTTTGTATTACTAAAATAATAAAAAAGTTGAAAAATGGCTGGAATGTACTGACCGGGATTCCAACGGACCTTTGGTTAATTTTGTTTATGGTTTTTCAAGCAAACTTGGCAGGGGTGGAGATTGAGCTTTCCGATAAAATACTTTGGTGCCATAAACCTGTGGTTCTGGCTGGTGAAAAGCAAACATTCACATCCTGGTGACATGGCCGGTGGTTGACTTCAAAAGGGTGTAATCTCTGTTGGGCTGTCTCTGGCTTAGGTAGAAAGGGGGAGAGCGGAGACCTCTCAGCCCCACCCCAGGTTGACCTTGCGCATATTTCTAAGAGTGAAATGTTGAGTGAAGGGAGAAAAAAAATGAGGGTGACTGGCAATGGTCGTTACACTTTACACAGGTACAACCCATTGGGTAAACAGAATTAAGCATTGGTAGTTCAATGGTAGAATTCTCGCTTGCCATGTGGGAGGCCCGGGTTCGATTCCCGGCCAATGCACAACTTCTCGTAATCAATTGTTATTATTATGGATTGTGATCCCAACGTGTAGTTATTTACCATCATTGTTTTCTCGTTATCATACCCCCTCAAGCAAAAGTCTCATATCAGCGTGACACATGTCTAAGATAGACTTTTCTATTGTTTTTCGTTTATGAACTATCGTGTGATGATTTTGGCTTATTCTATTTGTGTCATCCTGTAAAATTGCACTCTACATTCCAAAAAATGGCATGTTACCGGCCACTCAAATCTTTTATCTTCCTCGAGGTCTTTAGCCTAATCATGAAAGAGAAGGAAGCATTGGTAGTTCAGTGGTAGAATTCTTGCATTCCATGCGAGAGGCCCGGGTTCGGTTCCTGGCAAATGCAGCTTAGATTTAGTAATTCAACAGCATCTTAGTATGATATTGTTCAAATCTGTTCCTGCAATTAATGTAATTGTGATTGCAATGTATGGTGAAGTGAAGTTAGTACAGTATATCAGAGGTGGCTTCCATTTTTTTTTCTCATTGTAACATTGTCAACCGTTCGATCTGGAACGTTACTTCAGTCCCGAAAATATGACAGCAACTGTCAAAAAACCCTTGTTAAATAATCTGCCAGGCTGCCACACAAGACGAAAACAAACTACTAATGTCAGCTTTACATACACAACAAGTCACCAAAAAGCGGGGGAAGCATTTAGGCGAAGCGATCGCATATAGTCAATTTAGCACAAACGCGCACGGAGGATGCATTTGGAGCGATGGGAGGACACTGACCCTCCGTTGACCCTGATACTGACTGTTGTTTGTGCTTATGCACCGAACAGCAGCTCAGAGAGAGTACCCAACCTTTCTGGAGTCCTTGGAAGGTATGCTGGAGAGCGCTCCCCCTGGGGACTCCCTCGTTCTGCTGGGGGACTTCAACGCTCACGTGGGTAATGACAGTGAGACCTGGAGGGGCGTGATTGGGAGGAACGGACCTCCCGATCAAAACCCAAGCGGTGTTTTGTTATTGGACTTCTGTGCTCGCCACGGACTGACCATAATGAACACCATGTTTAAACACAATGGTGTCCATATGTGCACTTGGCACCAGGAATCCCTAGGCCGCAGTTCGATGATCGATTTTGTAGTATAGACGTAAAGTATACGTCTATTGTTCCGGCTGACGTGACCCTCATGTATAAAGGAGGAGCGTCGCCGGAAACGTGTCTCTCAGAACCTTCTAGCGCAAACCAATACGAGTGTGCTGAGTGACAAGCAAGCCTGGCAGTTGTTTGGGACTCATAGAACCATAGTTACATACGTAACTTTCGTTCTATTTCGTCCCTCCCGGCCGCCAGGTGGCGCTGCTGAAAAAGGAAGGATCGCCGAATACAAGCGATGTCACGAAGACCCGGGAAAGTGTACCTCATAGAGGGGCCTCCGCCGGACCTCGAACCACATCCAGTGGATTAGGAGAGGTGACATCCAAGCTGTAGAATCTGGAGAACGTGCAAGGAGACGACCAGGAAGCAGCCTCCAATGACACTCCTTTCAGAACTTCCGATGATGTAGCCACACCCCTGGTGGAGTGACTGCGCACCCCAGGAGGAGGGGGACGACCAGGGACCCGGTACGACTGCTGAATCATTTCCCCGATCCAACGTGAGAGGCGTTGCTTGGATACAGCAGCCCCTTCGTTCGGGCTGTTGTAAGCCACAAAAAGCTGGGTGGATGCGCGGAAACCTGCCGTAGCATCCAAATAAGAGCGGAGCGCCCTCACAGGACAACAAAACCCCGTTTCCGTCAATCATCACTACTCACGAACAAGGTTAAGTCCTGGAACTGTCACTGACAGACGACCCATTTTTTTTTATGATCAGCAAACACCATTAAGCATTGGTAGTTCAGTGGTTGAATTCTCGCTTGCCATGTGAGAGGCCCGGGTTCGATTCCCGGCCAATGCAGTTTAGATTTAGTCAAGTGACAGCAGCTTAGTAGGAATTTGTTCAATTCTGCTCCTGCAATGAATGTAATCGCGAATGCAATGTATGGTTATCGCCGAGTGAAGTTACTGCAATATATCAGAGGTGGCTTCTTTATTGATTTTTCAATGTAACATTGTCAACCGTTATCTCCAAGTGTTGTTACCGCAAAGGATCGTTATCACATTATACAGTTCCTTAACATTATTGCAGTGTTGGTATCACAATATATCATTATTGTTATTATTATATATTATTATTGCAATACACACATTGTAACAATAGTCCAAGAACAGTAGAATGACATGTCCCTTCAAAAATGTTTTACCTTGGTGGAGGTTTGACAGACTGTTGACTAAGAGCAATAAGCATTGGTTGTTCAGTGGTAGAATTCTCGCTTCCCATGTGAGAGGCCCGGGTTCGATTCCCGGCCAATGCAGTCTATCTTATGTAGCGATAATTGATGTTGTCTTTTGGACGAACGAGCAATTTGATCAGCGCTTGAGGAAGTCGTAATTCCCTCAATCGCCTATAGGGGCACCACGTTATGTTTACTTTCAGTTTTGGAGAAACGCAACGAATAAAATCTAAATCCTCATTTATTTATTCATAATCTGAAGTCGCCACATTCGATGTTCGTGGTTCTTTGTATTACTAAAATAATAAAAAAGTTGAAAAATGGCTGGAATGTACTGACCGGGATTCCAACGGACCTTTGGTTAATTTTGTTTATGGTTTTTCAAGCAAACTTGGCAGGGGTGGAGATTGAGCTTTCCGATAAAATACTTTGGTGCCATAAACCTGTGGTTCTGGCTGGTGAAAAGCAAACATTCACATCCTGGTGACATGGCCGGTGGTTGACTTCAAAAGGGTGTAATCTCTGTTGGGCTGTCTCTGGCTTAGGTAGAAAGGGGGAGAGCGGAGACCTCTCAGCCCCACCCCAGGTTGACCTTGCGCATATTTCTAAGAGTGAAATGTTGAGTGAAGGGAGAAAAAAAATGAGGGTGACTGGCAATGGTCGTTACACTTTACACAGGTACAACCCATTGGGTAAACAGAATTAAGCATTGGTAGTTCAATGGTAGAATTCTCGCTTGCCATGTGGGAGGCCCGGGTTCGATTCCCGGCCAATGCACGACTTCTCGTAATCAATTGTTATTATTATGGATTGTGATCCCAACGTGTAGTTATTTACCATCATTGTTTTCTCGTTATCATACCCCCTCAAGCAAAAGTCTCATATCAGCGTGACACATGTCTAAGATAGACTTTTCTATTGTTTTTCGTTTATGAACTATCGTGTGATGATTTTGGCTTATTCTATTTGTGTCATCCTGTAAAATTGCACTCTACATTCCAAAAAATGGCATGTTACCGGCCACTCAAATCTTTTATCTTCCTCGAGGTCTTTAGCCTAATCATGAAAGAGAAGGAAGCATTGGTAGTTCAGTGGTAGAATTCTTGCATTCCATGCGAGAGGCCCGGGTTCGGTTCCTGGCAAATGCAGCTTAGATTTAGTAATTCAACAGCATCTTAGTATGATATTGTTCAAATCTGTTCCTGCAATTAATGTAATTGTGATTGCAATGTATGGTGAAGTGAAGTTAGTACAGTATATCAGAGGTGGCTTCCGTTTTTTTTTCTCATTGTAACATTGTCAACCGTTCGATCTGGAACGTTACTTCAGTCCCGAAAATATGACAGCAACTGTCAAAAAACCCTTGTTAAATAATCTGCCAGGCTGCCACACAAGACGAAAACAAACTACTAATGTCAGCTTTACATACACAACAAGTCACCAAAAAGCGGGGGAAGCATTTAGGCGAAGCGATCGCATATAGTCAATTTAGCACAAACGCGCACGGAGGATGCATTTGGAGCGATGGGAGGACACTGACCCTCCGTTGACCCTGATACTGACTGTTGTTTGTGCTTATGCACCGAACAGCAGCTCAGAGAGAGTACCCAACCTTTCTGGAGTCCTTGGAAGGTATGCTGGAGAGCGCTCCCCCTGGGGACTCCCTCGTTCTGCTGGGGGACTTCAACGCTCACGTGGGTAATGACAGTGAGACCTGGAGGGGCGTGATTGGGAGGAACGGACCTCCCGATCAAAACCCAAGCGGTGTTTTGTTATTGGACTTCTGTGCTCGCCACGGACTGACCATAATGAACACCATGTTTAAACACAATGGTGTCCATATGTGCACTTGGCACCAGGAATCCCTAGGCCGCAGTTCGATGATCGATTTTGTAGTATAGACGTAAAGTATACGTCTATTGTTCCGGCTGACGTGACCCTCATGTATAAAGGAGGAGCGTCGCCGGAAACGTGTCTCTCAGAACCTTCTAGCGCAAACCAATACGAGTGTGCTGAGTGACAAGCAAGCCTGGCAGTTGTTTGGGACTCATAGAACCATAGTTACATACGTAACTTTCGTTCTATTTCGTCCCTCCCGGCCGCCAGGTGGCGCTGCTGAAAAAGGAAGGATCGCCGAATACAAGCGATGTCACGAAGACCCGGGAAAGTGTACCTCATAGAGGGGCCTCCGCCGGACCTCGAACCACATCCAGTGGATTAGGAGAGGTGACATCCAAGCTGTAGAATCTGGAGAACGTGCAAGGAGACGACCAGGAAGCAGCCTCCAATGACACTCCTTTCAGAACTTCCGATGATGTAGCCACACCCCTGGTGGAGTGACTGCGCACCCCAGGAGGAGGGGGACGACCAGGGACCCGGTACGACTGCTGAATCATTTCCCCGATCCAACGTGAGAGGCGTTGCTTGGATACAGCAGCCCCTTCGTTCGGGCTGTTGTAAGCCACAAAAAGCTGGGTGGATGCGCGGAAACCTGCCGTAGCATCCAAATAAGAGCGGAGCGCCCTCACAGGACAACAAAACCCCGTTTCCGTCAATCATCACTACTCACGAACAAGGTTAAGTCCTGGAACTGTCACTGACAGACGACCCATTTTTTTTTATGATCAGCAAACACCATTAAGCATTGGTAGTTCAGTGGTTGAATTCTCGCTTGCCATGTGAGAGGCCCGGGTTCGATTCCCGGCCAATGCAGTTTAGATTTAGTCAAGTGACAGCAGCTTAGTAGGAATTTGTTCAATTCTGCTCCTGCAATGAATGTAATCGCGAATGCAATGTATGGTTATCGCCGAGTGAAGTTACTGCAATATATCAGAGGTGGCTTCTTTATTGATTTTTCAATGTAACATTGTCAACCGTTATCTCCAAGTGTTGTTACCGCAAAGGATCGTTATCACATTATACAGTTCCTTAACATTATTGCAGTGTTGGTATCACAATATATCATTATTGTTATTATTATATATTATTATTGCAATACACACATTGTAACAATAGTCCAAGAACAGTAGAATGACATGTCCCTTCAAAAATGTTTTACCTTGGTGGAGGTTTGACAGACTGTTGACTAAGAGCAATAAGCATTGGTTGTTCAGTGGTAGAATTCTCGCTTCCCATGTGAGAGGCCCGGGTTCGATTCCCGGCCAATGCAGTCTATCTTATGTAGCGATAATTGATGTTGTCTTTTGGACGAACGAGCAATTTGATCAGCGCTTGAGGAAGTCGTAATTCCCTCAATCGCCTATAGGGGCACCACGTTATGTTTACTTTCAGTTTTGGAGAAACGCAACGAATAAAATCTAAATCCTCATTTATTTATTCATAATCTGAAGTCGCCACATTCGATGTTCGTGGTTCTTTGTATTACTAAAATAATAAAAAAGTTGAAAAATGGCTGGAATGTACTGACCGGGATTCCAACGGACCTTTGGTTAATTTTGTTTATGGTTTTTCAAGCAAACTTGGCAGGGGTGGAGATTGAGCTTTCCGATAAAATACTTTGGTGCCATAAACCTGTGGTTCTGGCTGGTGAAAAGCAAACATTCACATCCTGGTGACATGGCCGGTGGTTGACTTCAAAAGGGTGTAATCTCTGTTGGGCTGTCTCTGGCTTAGGTAGAAAGGGGGAGAGCGGAGACCTCTCAGCCCCACCCCAGGTTGACCTTGCGCATATTTCTAAGAGTGAAATGTTGAGTGAAGGGAGAAAAAAAATGAGGGTGACTGGCAATGGTCGTTACACTTTACACAGGTACAACCCATTGGGTAAACAGAATTAAGCATTGGTAGTTCAATGGTAGAATTCTCGCTTGCCATGTGGGAGGCCCGGGTTCGATTCCCGGCCAATGCACAACTTCTCGTAATCAATTGTTATTATTATGGATTGTGATCCCAACGTGTAGTTATTTACCATCATTGTTTTCTCGTTATCATACCCCCTCAAGCAAAAGTCTCATATCAGCGTGACACATGTCTAAGATAGACTTTTCTATTGTTTTTCGTTTATGAACTATCGTGTGATGATTTTGGCTTATTCTATTTGTGTCATCCTGTAAAATTGCACTCTACATTCCAAAAAATGGCATGTTACCGGCCACTCAAATCTTTTATCTTCCTCGAGGTCTTTAGCCTAATCATGAAAGAGAAGGAAGCATTGGTAGTTCAGTGGTAGAATTCTTGCATTCCATGCGAGAGGCCCGGGTTCGGTTCCTGGCAAATGCAGCTTAGATTTAGTAATTCAACAGCATCTTAGTATGATATTGTTCAAATCTGTTCCTGCAATTAATGTAATTGTGATTGCAATGTATGGTGAAGTGAAGTTAGTACAGTATATCAGAGGTGGCTTCCATTTTTTTTTCTCATTGTAACATTGTCAACCGTTCGATCTGGAACGTTACTTCAGTCCCGAAAATATGACAGCAACTGTCAAAAAACCCTTGTTAAATAATCTGCCAGGCTGCCACACAAGACGAAAACAAACTACTAATGTCAGCTTTACATACACAACAAGTCACCAAAAAGCGGGGGAAGCATTTAGGCGAAGCGATCGCATATAGTCAATTTAGCACAAACGCGCACGGAGGATGCATTTGGAGCGATGGGAGGACACTGACCCTCCGTTGACCCTGATACTGACTGTTGTTTGTGCTTATGCACCGAACAGCAGCTCAGAGAGAGTACCCAACCTTTCTGGAGTCCTTGGAAGGTATGCTGGAGAGCGCTCCCCCTGGGGACTCCCTCGTTCTGCTGGGGGACTTCAACGCTCACGTGGGTAATGACAGTGAGACCTGGAGGGGCGTGATTGGGAGGAACGGACCTCCCGATCAAAACCCAAGCGGTGTTTTGTTATTGGACTTCTGTGCTCGCCACGGACTGACCATAATGAACACCATGTTTAAACACAATGGTGTCCATATGTGCACTTGGCACCAGGAATCCCTAGGCCGCAGTTCGATGATCGATTTTGTAGTATAGACGTAAAGTATACGTCTATTGTTCCGGCTGACGTGACCCTCATGTATAAAGGAGGAGCGTCGCCGGAAACGTGTCTCTCAGAACCTTCTAGCGCAAACCAATACGAGTGTGCTGAGTGACAAGCAAGCCTGGCAGTTGTTTGGGACTCATAGAACCATAGTTACATACGTAACTTTCGTTCTATTTCGTCCCTCCCGGCCGCCAGGTGGCGCTGCTGAAAAAGGAAGGATCGCCGAATACAAGCGATGTCACGAAGACCCGGGAAAGTGTACCTCATAGAGGGGCCTCCGCCGGACCTCGAACCACATCCAGTGGATTAGGAGAGGTGACATCCAAGCTGTAGAATCTGGAGAACGTGCAAGGAGACGACCAGGAAGCAGCCTCCAATGACACTCCTTTCAGAACTTCCGATGATGTAGCCACACCCCTGGTGGAGTGACTGCGCACCCCAGGAGGAGGGGGACGACCAGGGACCCGGTACGACTGCTGAATCATTTCCCCGATCCAACGTGAGAGGCGTTGCTTGGATACAGCAGCCCCTTCGTTCGGGCTGTTGTAAGCCACAAAAAGCTGGGTGGATGCGCGGAAACCTGCCGTAGCATCCAAATAAGAGCGGAGCGCCCTCACAGGACAACAAAACCCCGTTTCCGTCAATCATCACTACTCACGAACAAGGTTAAGTCCTGGAACTGTCACTGACAGACGACCCATTTTTTTTTATGATCAGCAAACACCATTAAGCATTGGTAGTTCAGTGGTTGAATTCTCGCTTGCCATGTGAGAGGCCCGGGTTCGATTCCCGGCCAATGCAGTTTAGATTTAGTCAAGTGACAGCAGCTTAGTAGGAATTTGTTCAATTCTGCTCCTGCAATGAATGTAATCGCGAATGCAATGTATGGTTATCGCCGAGTGAAGTTACTGCAATATATCAGAGGTGGCTTCTTTATTGATTTTTCAATGTAACATTGTCAACCGTTATCTCCAAGTGTTGTTACCGCAAAGGATCGTTATCACATTATACAGTTCCTTAACATTATTGCAGTGTTGGTATCACAATATATCATTATTGTTATTATTATATATTATTATTGCAATACACACATTGTAACAATAGTCCAAGAACAGTAGAATGACATGTCCCTTCAAAAATGTTTTACCTTGGTGGAGGTTTGACAGACTGTTGACTAAGAGCAATAAGCATTGGTTGTTCAGTGGTAGAATTCTCGCTTCCCATGTGAGAGGCCCGGGTTCGATTCCCGGCCAATGCAGTCTATCTTATGTAGCGATAATTGATGTTGTCTTTTGGACGAACGAGCAATTTGATCAGCGCTTGAGGAAGTCGTAATTCCCTCAATCGCCTATAGGGGCACCACGTTATGTTTACTTTCAGTTTTGGAGAAACGCAACGAATAAAATCTAAATCCTCATTTATTTATTCATAATCTGAAGTCGCCACATTCGATGTTCGTGGTTCTTTGTATTACTAAAATAATAAAAAAGTTGAAAAATGGCTGGAATGTACTGACCGGGATTCCAACGGACCTTTGGTTAATTTTGTTTATGGTTTTTCAAGCAAACTTGGCAGGGGTGGAGATTGAGCTTTCCGATAAAATACTTTGGTGCCATAAACCTGTGGTTCTGGCTGGTGAAAAGCAAACATTCACATCCTGGTGACATGGCCGGTGGTTGACTTCAAAAGGGTGTAATCTCTGTTGGGCTGTCTCTGGCTTAGGTAGAAAGGGGGAGAGCGGAGACCTCTCAGCCCCACCCCAGGTTGACCTTGCGCATATTTCTAAGAGTGAAATGTTGAGTGAAGGGAGAAAAAAAATGAGGGTGACTGGCAATGGTCGTTACACTTTACACAGGTACA
Organism: Leptonotus elevatus; assembly: GCF_054856555.1. Classification (NCBI taxonomy): domain Eukaryota; kingdom Metazoa; phylum Chordata; class Actinopteri; order Syngnathiformes; family Syngnathidae; genus Leptonotus; species Leptonotus elevatus. The sequence continues at coordinate 22,853,940 of NC_141243.1, forward strand.
ACCCATTGGGTAAACAGAATTAAGCATTGGTAGTTCAATGGTAGAATTCTCGCTTGCCATGTGGGAGGCCCGGGTTCGATTCCCGGCCAATGCACGACTTCTCGTAATCAATTGTTATTATTATGGATTGTGATCCCAACGTGTAGTTATTTACCATCATTGTTTTCTCGTTATCATACCCCCTCAAGCAAAAGTCTCATATCAGCGTGACACATGTCTAAGATAGACTTTTCTATTGTTTTTCGTTTATGAACTATCGTGTGATGATTTTGGCTTATTCTATTTGTGTCATCCTGTAAAATTGCACTCTACATTCCAAAAAATGGCATGTTACCGGCCACTCAAATCTTTTATCTTCCTCGAGGTCTTTAGCCTAATCATGAAAGAGAAGGAAGCATTGGTAGTTCAGTGGTAGAATTCTTGCATTCCATGCGAGAGGCCCGGGTTCGGTTCCTGGCAAATGCAGCTTAGATTTAGTAATTCAACAGCATCTTAGTATGATATTGTTCAAATCTGTTCCTGCAATTAATGTAATTGTGATTGCAATGTATGGTGAAGTGAAGTTAGTACAGTATATCAGAGGTGGCTTCCGTTTTTTTTTCTCATTGTAACATTGTCAACCGTTCGATCTGGAACGTTACTTCAGTCCCGAAAATATGACAGCAACTGTCAAAAAACCCTTGTTAAATAATCTGCCAGGCTGCCACACAAGACGAAAACAAACTACTAATGTCAGCTTTACATACACAACAAGTCACCAAAAAGCGGGGGAAGCATTTAGGCGAAGCGATCGCATATAGTCAATTTAGCACAAACGCGCACGGAGGATGCATTTGGAGCGATGGGAGGACACTGACCCTCCGTTGACCCTGATACTGACTGTTGTTTGTGCTTATGCACCGAACAGCAGCTCAGAGAGAGTACCCAACCTTTCTGGAGTCCTTGGAAGGTATGCTGGAGAGCGCTCCCCCTGGGGACTCCCTCGTTCTGCTGGGGGACTTCAACGCTCACGTGGGTAATGACAGTGAGACCTGGAGGGGCGTGATTGGGAGGAACGGACCTCCCGATCAAAACCCAAGCGGTGTTTTGTTATTGGACTTCTGTGCTCGCCACGGACTGACCATAATGAACACCATGTTTAAACACAATGGTGTCCATATGTGCACTTGGCACCAGGAATCCCTAGGCCGCAGTTCGATGATCGATTTTGTAGTATAGACGTAAAGTATACGTCTATTGTTCCGGCTGACGTGACCCTCATGTATAAAGGAGGAGCGTCGCCGGAAACGTGTCTCTCAGAACCTTCTAGCGCAAACCAATACGAGTGTGCTGAGTGACAAGCAAGCCTGGCAGTTGTTTGGGACTCATAGAACCATAGTTACATACGTAACTTTCGTTCTATTTCGTCCCTCCCGGCCGCCAGGTGGCGCTGCTGAAAAAGGAAGGATCGCCGAATACAAGCGATGTCACGAAGACCCGGGAAAGTGTACCTCATAGAGGGGCCTCCGCCGGACCTCGAACCACATCCAGTGGATTAGGAGAGGTGACATCCAAGCTGTAGAATCTGGAGAACGTGCAAGGAGACGACCAGGAAGCAGCCTCCAATGACACTCCTTTCAGAACTTCCGATGATGTAGCCACACCCCTGGTGGAGTGACTGCGCACCCCAGGAGGAGGGGGACGACCAGGGACCCGGTACGACTGCTGAATCATTTCCCCGATCCAACGTGAGAGGCGTTGCTTGGATACAGCAGCCCCTTCGTTCGGGCTGTTGTAAGCCACAAAAAGCTGGGTGGATGCGCGGAAACCTGCCGTAGCATCCAAATAAGAGCGGAGCGCCCTCACAGGACAACAAAACCCCGTTTCCGTCAATCATCACTACTCACGAACAAGGTTAAGTCCTGGAACTGTCACTGACAGACGACCCATTTTTTTTTATGATCAGCAAACACCATTAAGCATTGGTAGTTCAGTGGTTGAATTCTCGCTTGCCATGTGAGAGGCCCGGGTTCGATTCCCGGCCAATGCAGTTTAGATTTAGTCAAGTGACAGCAGCTTAGTAGGAATTTGTTCAATTCTGCTCCTGCAATGAATGTAATCGCGAATGCAATGTATGGTTATCGCCGAGTGAAGTTACTGCAATATATCAGAGGTGGCTTCTTTATTGATTTTTCAATGTAACATTGTCAACCGTTATCTCCAAGTGTTGTTACCGCAAAGGATCGTTATCACATTATACAGTTCCTTAACATTATTGCAGTGTTGGTATCACAATATATCATTATTGTTATTATTATATATTATTATTGCAATACACACATTGTAACAATAGTCCAAGAACAGTAGAATGACATGTCCCTTCAAAAATGTTTTACCTTGGTGGAGGTTTGACAGACTGTTGACTAAGAGCAATAAGCATTGGTTGTTCAGTGGTAGAATTCTCGCTTCCCATGTGAGAGGCCCGGGTTCGATTCCCGGCCAATGCAGTCTATCTTATGTAGCGATAATTGATGTTGTCTTTTGGACGAACGAGCAATTTGATCAGCGCTTGAGGAAGTCGTAATTCCCTCAATCGCCTATAGGGGCACCACGTTATGTTTACTTTCAGTTTTGGAGAAACGCAACGAATAAAATCTAAATCCTCATTTATTTATTCATAATCTGAAGTCGCCACATTCGATGTTCGTGGTTCTTTGTATTACTAAAATAATAAAAAAGTTGAAAAATGGCTGGAATGTACTGACCGGGATTCCAACGGACCTTTGGTTAATTTTGTTTATGGTTTTTCAAGCAAACTTGGCAGGGGTGGAGATTGAGCTTTCCGATAAAATACTTTGGTGCCATAAACCTGTGGTTCTGGCTGGTGAAAAGCAAACATTCACATCCTGGTGACATGGCCGGTGGTTGACTTCAAAAGGGTGTAATCTCTGTTGGGCTGTCTCTGACTTAGGTAGAAAGGGGGAGAGCGGAGACCTCTCAGCCCCACCCCAGGTTGACCTTGCGCATATTTCTAAGAGTGAAATGTTGAGTGAAGGGAGAAAAAAAATGAGGGTGACTGGCAATGGTCGTTACACTTTACACAGGTACAACCCATTGGGTAAACAGAATTAAGCATTGGTAGTTCAATGGTAGAATTCTCGCTTGCCATGTGGGAGGCCTGGGTTCGATTCCCGGCCAATGCACGACTTCTCGTAATCAATTGTTATTATTATGGATTGTGATCCCAACGTGTAGTTATTTACCATCATTGTTTTCTCGTTATCATACCCCCTCAAGCAAAAGTCTCATATCAGCGTGACACATGTCTAAGATAGACTTTTCTATTGTTTTTCGTTTATGAACTATCGTGTGATGATTTTGGCTTATTCTATTTGTGTCATCCTGTAAAATTGCACTCTACATTCCAAAAAATGGCATGTTACCGGCCACTCAAATCTTTTATCTTCCTTGAGGTCTTTAGCCTAATCATGAAAGAGAAGGAAGCATTGGTAGTTCAGTGGTAGAATTCTTGCATTCCATGCGAGAGGCCCGGGTTTGATTCCTGGCAAATGCAGCTTCGATTTAGTAATTCAACAGCATCTTAGTATGATATTGTTCAAATCTGTTCCTGCAATTAATGTAATTGTGATTGCAATGTATGGTGAAGTGAAGTTAGTACAGTATATCAGAGGTGGCTTCCGTTTTTTTTTCTCATTGTAACATTGTCAACCGTTCGATCTGGAACGTTACTTCAGTCCCGAAAATATGACAGCAACTGTCAAAAAACCCTTGTTAAATAATCTGCCAGGCTGCCACACAAGACGAAAACAAACTACTAATGTCAGCTTTACATACACAACAAGTCACCAAAAAGCGGGGGAAGCATTTAGGCGAAGCGATCGCATATAGTCAATTTAGCACAAACGCGCACGGAGGATGCATTTGGAGCGATGGGAGGACACTGACCCTCCGTTGACCCTGATACTGACTGTTGTTTGTGCTTATGCACCGAACAGCAGCTCAGAGAGAGTACCCAACCTTTCTGGAGTCCTTGGAAGGTATGCTGGAGAGCGCTCCCCCTGGGGACTCCCTCGTTCTGCTGGGGGACTTCAACGCTCACGTGGGTAATGACAGTGAGACCTGGAGGGGCGTGATTGGGAGGAACGGACCTCCCGATCAAAACCCAAGCGGTGTTTTGTTATTGGACTTCTGTGCTCGCCACGGACTGACCATAATGAACACCATGTTTAAACACAATGGTGTCCATATGTGCACTTGGCACCAGGAATCCCTAGGCCGCAGTTCGATGATCGATTTTGTAGTATAGACGTAAAGTATACGTCTATTGTTCCGGCTGACGTGACCCTCATGTATAAAGGAGGAGCGTCGCCGGAAACGTGTCTCTCAGAACCTTCTAGCGCAAACCAATACGAGTGTCCTGAGTGACAAGCAAGCCTGGCAGTTGTTTGGGACTCATAGAACCATAGTTACATACGTAACTTTCGTTCTATTTCGTCCCTCCCGGCCGCCAGGTGGCGCTGCTGAAAAAGGAAGGAACGCCGAATACAAGCGATGTCACGAAGACCCGGGAAAGTGTACCTCATAGAGGGGCCTCCGCCGGATCTCGAACCACATCCAGTGGATTAGGAGAGGTGACATCCAAGCTGTAGAATCTGGAGAACGTGCAAGGAGACGACCAGGAAGCAGCCTCCAATGACACTCCTTTCAGAACTTCCGATGATGTAGCCACACCCCTGGTGGAGTGACTGCGCACCCCAGGAGGAGGGGGACGACCAGGGACCCGGTACGACTGCTGAATCACCTCCCCGATCCAACGTGAGAGGCGTTGCTTGGATACAGCAGCCCCTTCATTCGGGCTGTTGTAAGCCACAAAAAGCTGGGTGGATGCGCGGAAACCTGCCGTAGCATCCAAATAAGAGCGGAGCGCCCTCACAGGACAACAAAACCCCGTTTCCGTCAATCATCACTACTCACGAACAAGGTTAAGTCCTGGAACTGTCACTGACAGACGACCCATTTTTTTTTATGATCAGCAAACACCATTAAGCATTGGTAGTTCAGTGGTTGAATTCTCGCTTGCCATGTGAGAGGCCCGGGTTCGATTCCCGGCCAATGCAGTTTAGATTTAGTCAAGTGACAGCAGCTTAGTAGGAATTTGTTCAATTCTGCTCCTGCAATGAATGTAATCGCGAATGCAATGTATGGTTATCGCCGAGTGAAGTTACTGCAATATATCAGAGGTGGCTTCTTTATTGATTTTTCAATGTAACATTGTCAACCGTTATCTCCAAGTGTTGTTACCGCAAAGGATCGTTATCACATTATACAGTTCCTTAACATTATTGCAGTGTTGGTATCACAATATATCATTATTGTTATTATTATATATTATTATTGCAATACACACATTGTAACAATAGTCCAAGAACAGTAGAATGACATGTCCCTTCAAAAATGTTTTACCTTGGTGGAGGTTTGACAGACTGTTGACTAAGAGCAATAAGCATTGGTTGTTCAGTGGTAGAATTCTCGCTTCCCATGTGAGAGGCCCGGGTTCGATTCCCGGCCAATGCAGTCTATCTTATGTAGCGATAATTGATGTTGTCTTTTGGACGAACGAGCAATTTGATCAGCGCTTGAGGAAGTCGTAATTCCCTCAATCGCCTATAGGGGCACCACGTTATGTTTACTTTCAGTTTTGGAGAAACGCAACGAATAAAATCTAAATCCTCATTTATTTATTCATAATCTGAAGTCGCCACATTCGATGTTCGTGGTTCTTTGTATTACTAAAATAATAAAAAAGTTGAAAAATGGCTGGAATGTACTGACCGGGATTCCAACGGACCTTTGGTTAATTTTGTTTATGGTTTTTCAAGCAAACTTGGCAGGGGTGGAGATTGAGCTTTCCGATAAAATACTTTGGTGCCATAAACCTGTGGTTCTGGCTGGTGAAAAGCAAACATTCACATCCTGGTGACATGGCCGGTGGTTGACTTCAAAAGGGTGTAATCTCTGTTGGGCTGTCTCTGGCTTAGGTAGAAAGGGGGAGAGCGGAGACCTCTCAGCCCCACCCCAGGTTGACCTTGCGCCTATTTCTAAGAGGGAAATGTTGAGTGAAGGGAGAAAAAAAATGAGGGTGACTGGCAATAGTCGTTACACTTTACACAGGTACAACCCATTGGGTAAACACCATTAAGCATTGGTAGTTCAGTGGTTGAATTCTCGCTTGCCATGTGAGAGGCCCGGGTTCGATTCCCGGCCAATGCAGTTTAGATTTAGTCAAGTGACAGCAGCTTAGTAGGAATTTGTTCAATTCTGCTCCTGCAATGAATGTAATCGCGAATGCAATGTATGGTTATCGCCGAGTGAAGTTACTGCAATATATCAGAGGTTGCTTCTTTATTGATTTTTCAATGTAACATTGTCAACCGTTATCTCCAAGTGTTGTTACCGCAAAGGATCGTTATCACATTATACAGTTCCTTAACATTATTGCAGTGTTGGTATCACAATATATCATTATTGTTATTATTATATATTATTATTGCAATACACACATTGTAACAATAGTCCAAGAACAGTAGAATGACATGTCCCTTCAAAAATGTTTTACCTTGGTGGAGGTTTGACAGACTGTTGACTAAGAGCAATAAGCATTGGTTGTTCAGTGGTAGAATTCTCGCTTCCCATGTGAGAGGCCCGGGTTCGATTCCCGGCCAATGCAGTCTATCTTATGTAGCGATAATTGATGTTGTCTTTTGGACGAACGAGCAATTTGATCAGCGCTTGAGGAAGTCGTAATTCCCTCAATCGCCTATAGGGGCACCACGTTATGTTTACTTTCAGTTTTGGAGAAACGCAACGAATAAAATCTAAATCCTCATTTATTTATTCATAATCTGAAGTCGCCAAATTCGATGTTCGTGGTTCTTTGTATTACTAAAATAATAAAAAAGTTGAAAAATGGCTGGAATGTACTGACCGGGATTCCAACTGACCTTTGGTTAATTTTGTTTATGGTTTTTCAAGCAAACTTGGCAGGGGTGGAGATTGAGCTTTCCGATAAAATACTTTGGTGCCATAAACCTGTGGTTCTGGCTGGTGAAAAGCAAACATTCACATCCTGGTGACATGGCCGGTGGTTGACTTCAAAAGGGTGTAATCTCTGTTGGGCTGTCTCTGCCTTAGGTAGAAAGGGGGAGAGCGGAGACCTCTCAGCCCCACCCCAGGTTGACCTTGCGCATATTTCTAAGAGTGAAATGTTGAGTGAAGGGAGAAAAAAAATGAGGGTGACTGGCAATAGTCGTTACACTTTACACAGGTACAACCCATTGGGTAAACAGAATTAAGCATTGGTAGTTCAATGGTAGAATTCTCGCTTGCCATGTGGGAGGCCCGGGTTCGATTCCCGGCCAATGCACGACTTCTCGTAACCAATTGTTATTATTATGGATTTTGATCCCAACGTGTAGTTATTTACCATCATTGTTTTCTCGTTATCATACCCCCTCAAGCAAAAGTCTCATATCAGCGTGACACATGTCTAAGATAGACTTTTCTATTGTTTTTCGTTTATGAACTATCGTGTGATGATTTTGGCTTATTCTATTTGTGTCATCCTGTAAAATTGCACTCTACATTCCAAAAAATGGCATGTTACCGGCCACTCAAATATTTTATCTTCCTCGAGGTCTTTAGCCTAATCATGAAAGAGAAGGAAGCATTGGTAGTTCAGTGGTAGAATTCTTGCATTCCATGCGAGAGGCCCGGGTTCGATTCCTGCTAAATGCAGCTTCGATTTAGTAATTCAACAGCATCTTAGTATGATATTGTTCAAATCTGTTCCTGCAATTAATGTAATTGTGATTGCAATGTATGGTGAAGTGAAGTTAGTACAGTATATCAGAGGTGGCTTCCGTTTTTTTTTCTCATTGTAACATTGTCAACCGTTCGATCTGGAACGTTACTTCAGTCCCGAAAATATGACAGCAACTGTCAAAAAACCCTTGTTAAATAATCTGCCAGGCTGCCACACAAGACGAAAACAAACTACTAATGTCAGCTTTACATACATAACAAGTAACCAAAAAGCGGGGGAAGCATTTAGGCGAAGCGATCGCATATAGTCAATTTAGCACAAACGCGCACGGAGGATGCATTTGGAGCGATGGGAGGACACTGACCCTCCGTTGACCCTGATACTGACTGTTGTTTGTGCTTATGCACCGAACAGCAGCTCAGAGAGAGTACCCAACCTTTCTAGAGTCCTTGGAAGGTATGCTGGAGAGCGCTCCCCCTGGGGACTCCCTCGTTCTGCTGGGGGACTTCAACGCTCACGTGGGTAATGACAGTGAGACCTGGAGGGGCGTGATTGGGAGGAACGGACCTCCCGATCAAAACCCAAGCGGTGTTTTGTTATTGGACTTCTGTGCTCGCCACGGACTGACCATAATGAACACCATGTTTAAACACAATGGTGTCCATATGTGCACTTGGCACCAGGAATCCCTAGGCCGCAGTTCGATGATCGATTTTGTAGTATAGACGTAAAGTATACGTCTATTGTTCCGGCTGACGTGACCCTCATGTATAAAGGAGGAGCGTCGCCGGAAACGTGTCTCTCAGAACCTTCTAGCGCAAACCAATACGAATGTCCTGAGTGACAAGCAAGCCTGGCAGTTGTTTGGGACTCATAGAACCATAGTTACATACGTAACTTTCGTTCTATTTCGTCCCTCCCGGCCGCCAGGTGGCGCTGCTGAAAAAGGAAGGAACGCCGAATACAAGCGATGTCACGAAGACCCGGGAAAGTGTACCTCATAGAGGGGCCTCCGCCGGACCTCGAACCACATCCAGTGGATTAGGAGAGGTGACATCCAAGCTGTAGAATCTGGAGAACGTGCAAGGAGACGACCAGGAAGCAGCCTCCAATGACACTCCTTTCAGAACTTCCAATGATGTAGCCACACCCCTGGTGGAGTGACTGCGCACCCCAGGAGGAGGGGGACGACCAGGGACCCGGTACGACTGCTGAATCACCTCCCCGATCCAACGTGAGAGGCATTGCTTGGATACAGCAGCCCCTTCGTTCGGGCTGTTGTAAGCCACAAAAAGCTGGGTGGATGCGCGGAAACCTGCCGTAGCATCCAAATAAGAGCGGAGCGCCCTCACAGGACAACAAAACCCCGTTTCCGTCAATCATCACTACTCACGAACAAGGTTAAGTCCTGGAACTGTCACTGACAGACGACCCATTTTTTTTTATGATCAGCAAACACCATTAAGCATTGGTAGTTCAGTGGTTGAATTCTCGCTTGCCATGTGAGAGGCCCGGGTTCGATTCCCGGCCAATGCAGTTTAGATTTAGTCAAGTGACAGCAGCTTAGTAGGAATTTGTTCAATTCTGCTCCTGCAATGAATGTAATCGCGAATGCAATGTATGGTTATCGCCGAGTGAAGTTACTGCAATATATCAGAGGTGGCTTCTTTATTGATTTTTCAATGTAACATTGTCAACCGTTATCTCCAAGTGTTGTTACCGCAAAGGATCGTTATCACATTATACAGTTCCTTAACATTATTGCAGTGTTGGTATCACAATATATCATTATTGTTATTATTATATATTATTATTGCAATACACACATTGTAACAATAGTCCAAGAACAGTAGAATGACATGTCCCTTCAAAAATGTTTTACCTTGGTGGAGGTTTGACAGACTGTTGACTAAGAGCAATAAGCATTGGTTGTTCAGTGGTAGAATTCTCGCTTCCCATGTGAGAGGCCCGGGTTCGATTCCCGGCCAATGCAGTCTATCTTATGTAGCGATAATTGATGTTGTCTTTTGGACGAACGAGCAATTTGATCAGCGCTTGAGGAAGTCGTAATTCCCTCAATCGCCTATAGGGGCACTACGTTATGTTTACTTTTAGTTTTGGAGAAACGCAACGAATAAAATCTAAATCCTCATTTATTTATTCATAATCTGAAGTCGCCACATTCGATGTTCGTGGTTCTTTGTATTACTAAAATAATAAAAAAGTTGAAAAATGGCTGGAATGTACTGACCGGGATTCCAACGGACCTTTGGTTAATTTTGTTTATGGTTTTTCAAGCAAACTTGGCAGGGGTGGAGATTGAGCTTTCCGATAAAATACTTTGGTGCCATAAACCTGTGGTTCTGGCTGGTGAAAAGCAAACATTCACATCCTGGTGACATGGCCGGTGGTTGACTTCAAAAGGGTGTAATCTCTGTTGGGCTGTCTCTGGCTTAGGTAGAAAGGGGGAGAGCGGAGACCTCTCAGCCCCACCCCAGGTTGACCTTGCGCATATTTCTAAGAGTGAAATGTTGAGTGAAGGGAGAAAAAAAATGAGGGTGACTGGCAATAGTCGTTACACTTTACACAGGTACAACCCATTGGGTAAACAGAATTAAGCATTGGTAGTTCAATGGTAGAATTCTCGCTTGCCATGTGGGAGGCCCGGGTTCGATTCCCGGCCAATGCACGACTTCTCGTAACCAATTGTTATTATTATGGATTTTGATCCCAACGTGTAGTTATTTACCATCATTGTTTTCTCGTTATCATACCCCCTCAAGCAAAAGTCTCATATCAGCGTGACACATGTCTAAGATAGACTTTTCTATTGTTTTTCGTTTATGAACTATCGTGTGATGATTTTGGCTTATTCTATTTGTGTCATCCTGTAAAATTGCACTCTACATTCCAAAAAATGGCATGTTACCGGCCACTCAAATCTTTTATCTTCCTCGAGGTCTTTAGCCTAATCATGAAAGAGAAGGAAGCATTGGTAGTTCAGTGGTAGAATTCTTGCATTCCATGCGAGAGGCCCGGGTTCGATTCCTGCTAAATGCAGCTTCGATTTAGTAATTCAACAGCATCTTAGTATGATATTGTTCAAATCTGTTCCTGCAATTAATGTAATTGTGATTGCAATGTATGGTGAAGTGAAGTTAGTACAGTATATCAGAGGTGGCTTCCGTTTTTTTTTCTCATTGTAACATTGTCAACCGTTCGATCTGGAACGTTACTTCAGTCCCGAAAATATGACAGCAACTGTCAAAAAACCCTTGTTAAATAATCTGCCAGGCTGCCACACAAGACGAAAACAAACTACTAATGTCAGCTTTACATACACAACAAGTAACCAAAAAGCGGGGGAAGCATTTAGGCGAAGCGATCGCATATAGTCAATTTAGCACAAACGCGCACGGAGGATGCATTTGGAGCGATGGGAGGACACTGACCCTCCGTTGACCCTGATACTGACTGTTGTTTGTGCTTATGCACCGAACAGCAGCTCAGAGAGAGTACCCAACCTTTCTGGAGTCCTTGGAAGGTATGCTGGAGAGCGCTCCCCCTGGGGACTCCCTCGTTCTGCTGGGGGACTTCAACGCTCACGTGGGTAATGACAGTGAGACCTGGAGGGGCGTGATTGGGAGGAACGGACCTCCCGATCAAAACCCAAGCGGTGTTTTGTTATTGGACTTCTGTGCTCGCCACGGACTGACCATAATGAACACCATGTTTAAACACAATGGTGTCCATATGTGCACTTGGCACCAGGAATCCCTAGGCCGCAGTTCGATGATCGATTTTGTAGTATAGACGTAAAGTATACGTCTATTGTTCCGGCTGACGTGACCCTCATGTATAAAGGAGGAGCGTCGCCGGAAACGTGTCTCTCAGAACCTTCTAGCGCAAACCAATACGAATGTCCTGAGTGACAAGCAAGCCTGGCAGTTGTTTGGGACTCATAGAACCATAGTTACATACGTAACTTTCGTTCTATTTCGTCCCTCCCGGCCGCCAGGTGGCGCTGCTGAAAAAGGAAGGAACGCCGAATACAAGCGATGTCACGAAGACCCGGGAAAGTGTACCTCATAGAGGGGCCTCCGCCGGACCTCGAACCACATCCAGTGGATTAGGAGAGGTGACATCCAAGCTGTAGAATCTGGAGAACGTGCAAGGAGACGACCAGGAAGCAGCCTCCAATGACACTCCTTTCAGAACTTCCAATGATGTAGCCACACCCCTGGTGGAGTGACTGCGCACCCCAGGAGGAGGGGGACGACCAGGGACCCGGTACGACTGCTGAATCACCTCCCCGATCCAACGTGAGAGGCATTGCTTGGATACAGCAGCCCCTTCGTTCGGGCTGTTGTAAGCCACAAAAAGCTGGGTGGATGCGCGGAAACCTGCCGTAGCATCCAAATAAGAGCGGAGCGCCCTCACAGGACAACAAAACCCCGTTTCCGTCAATCATCACTACTCACGAACAAGGTTAAGTCCTGGAACTGTCACTGACAGACGACCCATTTTTTTTTATGATCAGCAAACACCATTAAGCATTGGTAGTTCAGTGGTTGAATTCTCGCTTGCCATGTGAGAGGCCCGGGTTCGATTCCCGGCCAATGCAGTTTAGATTTAGTCAAGTGACAGCAGCTTAGTAGGAATTTGTTCAATTCTGCTCCTGCAATGAATGTAATCGCGAATGCAATGTATGGTTATCGCCGAGTGAAGTTACTGCAATATATCAGAGGTGGCTTCTTTATTGATTTTTCAATGTAACATTGTCAACCGTTATCTCCAAGTGTTGTTACCGCAAAGGATCGTTATCACATTATACAGTTCCTTAACATTATTGCAGTGTTGGTATCACAATATATCATTATTGTTATTATTATATATTATTATTGCAATACACACATTGTAACAATAGTCCAAGAACAGTAGAATGACATGTCCCTTCAAAAATGTTTTACCTTGGTGGAGGTTTGACAGACTGTTGACTAAGAGCAATAAGCATTGGTTGTTCAGTGGTAGAATTCTCGCTTCCCATGTGAGAGGCCCGGGTTCGATTCCCGGCCAATGCAGTCTATCTTATGTAGCGATAATTGATGTTGTCTTTTGGACGAACGAGCAATTTGATCAGCGCTTGAGGAAGTCGTAATTCCCTCAATCGCCTATAGGGGCACCACGTTATGTTTACTTTCAGTTTTGGAGAAACGCAACGAATAAAATCTAAATCCTCATTTATTTATTCATAATCTGAAGTCGCCAAATTCGATGTTCGTGGTTCTTTGTATTACTAAAATAATAAAAAAGTTGAAAAATGGCTGGAATGTACTGACCGGGATTCCAACTGACCTTTGGTTAATTTTGTTTATGGTTTTTCAAGCAAACTTGGCAGGGGTGGAGATTGAGCTTTCCGATAAAATACTTTGGTGCCATAAACCTGTGGTTCTGGCTGGTGAAAAGCAAACATTCACATCCTGGTGACATGGCCGGTGGTTGACTTCAAAAGGGTGTAATCTCTGTTGGGCTGTCTCTGCCTTAGGTAGAAAGGGGGAGAGCGGAGACCTCTCAGCCCCACCCCAGGTTGACCTTGCGCATATTTCTAAGAGTGAAATGTTGAGTGAAGGGAGAAAAAAAATGAGGGTGACTGGCAATAGTCGTTACACTTTACACAGGTACAACCCATTGGGTAAACAGAATTAAGCATTGGTAGTTCAATGGTAGAATTCTCGCTTGCCATGTGGGAGGCCCGGGTTCGATTCCCGGCCAATGCACGACTTCTCGTAACCAATTGTTATTATTATGGATTTTGATCCCAACGTGTAGTTATTTACCATCATTGTTTTCTCGTTATCATACCCCCTCAAGCAAAAGTCTCATATCAGCGTGACACATGTCTAAGATAGACTTTTCTATTGTTTTTCGTTTATGAACTATCGTGTGATGATTTTGGCTTATTCTATTTGTGTCATCCTGTAAAATTGCACTCTACATTCCAAAAAATGGCATGTTACCGGCCACTCAAATATTTTATCTTCCTCGAGGTCTTTAGCCTAATCATGAAAGAGAAGGAAGCATTGGTAGTTCAGTGGTAGAATTCTTGCATTCCATGCGAGAGGCCCGGGTTCGATTCCTGCTAAATGCAGCTTCGATTTAGTAATTCAACAGCATCTTAGTATGATATTGTTCAAATCTGTTCCTGCAATTAATGTAATTGTGATTGCAATGTATGGTGAAGTGAAGTTAGTACAGTATATCAGAGGTGGCTTCCGTTTTTTTTTCTCATTGTAACATTGTCAACCGTTCGATCTGGAACGTTACTTCAGTCCCGAAAATATGACAGCAACTGTCAAAAAACCCTTGTTAAATAATCTGCCAGGCTGCCACACAAGACGAAAACAAACTACTAATGTCAGCTTTACATACATAACAAGTAACCAAAAAGCGGGGGAAGCATTTAGGCGAAGCGATCGCATATAGTCAATTTAGCACAAACGCGCACGGAGGATGCATTTGGAGCGATGGGAGGACACTGACCCTCCGTTGACCCTGATACTGACTGTTGTTTGTGCTTATGCACCGAACAGCAGCTCAGAGAGAGTACCCAACCTTTCTAGAGTCCTTGGAAGGTATGCTGGAGAGCGCTCCCCCTGGGGACTCCCTCGTTCTGCTGGGGGACTTCAACGCTCACGTGGGTAATGACAGTGAGACCTGGAGGGGCGTGATTGGGAGGAACGGACCTCCCGATCAAAACCCAAGCGGTGTTTTGTTATTGGACTTCTGTGCTCGCCACGGACTGACCATAATGAACACCATGTTTAAACACAATGGTGTCCATATGTGCACTTGGCACCAGGAATCCCTAGGCCGCAGTTCGATGATCGATTTTGTAGTATAGACGTAAAGTATACGTCTATTGTTCCGGCTGACGTGACCCTCATGTATAAAGGAGGAGCGTCGCCGGAAACGTGTCTCTCAGAACCTTCTAGCGCAAACCAATACGAATGTCCTGAGTGACAAGCAAGCCTGGCAGTTGTTTGGGACTCATAGAACCATAGTTACATACGTAACTTTCGTTCTATTTCGTCCCTCCCGGCCGCCAGGTGGCGCTGCTGAAAAAGGAAGGAACGCCGAATACAAGCGATGTCACGAAGACCCGGGAAAGTGTACCTCATAGAGGGGCCTCCGCCGGACCTCGAACCACATCCAGTGGATTAGGAGAGGTGACATCCAAGCTGTAGAATCTGGAGAACGTGCAAGGAGACGACCAGGAAGCAGCCTCCAATGACACTCCTTTCAGAACTTCCAATGATGTAGCCACACCCCTGGTGGAGTGACTGCGCACCCCAGGAGGAGGGGGACGACCAGGGACCCGGTACGACTGCTGAATCACCTCCCCGATCCAACGTGAGAGGCATTGCTTGGATACAGCAGCCCCTTCGTTCGGGCTGTTGTAAGCCACAAAAAGCTGGGTGGATGCGCGGAAACCTGCCGTAGCATCCAAATAAGAGCGGAGCGCCCTCACAGGACAACAAAACCCCGTTTCCGTCAATCATCACTACTCACGAACAAGGTTAAGTCCTGGAACTGTCACTGACAGACGACCCATTTTTTTTTATGATCAGCAAACACCATTAAGCATTGGTAGTTCAGTGGTTGAATTCTCGCTTGCCATGTGAGAGGCCCGGGTTCGATTCCCGGCCAATGCAGTTTAGATTTAGTCAAGTGACAGCAGCTTAGTAGGAATTTGTTCAATTCTGCTCCTGCAATGAATGTAATCGCGAATGCAATGTATGGTTATCGCCGAGTGAAGTTACTGCAATATATCAGAGGTGGCTTCTTTATTGATTTTTCAATGTAACATTGTCAACCGTTATCTCCAAGTGTTGTTACCGCAAAGGATCGTTATCACATTATACAGTTCCTTAACATTATTGCAGTGTTGGTATCACA
The DNA here is from genome assembly GCF_054856555.1 of Leptonotus elevatus. Taxonomy (NCBI): domain Eukaryota; kingdom Metazoa; phylum Chordata; class Actinopteri; order Syngnathiformes; family Syngnathidae; genus Leptonotus; species Leptonotus elevatus. Next base: position 22,869,718 of record NC_141243.1, read on the forward strand.
ATATATCATTATTGTTATTATTATATATTATTATTGCAATACACACATTGTAACAATAGTCCAAGAACAGTAGAATGACATGTCCCTTCAAAAATGTTTTACCTTGGTGGAGGTTTGACAGACTGTTGACTAAGAGCAATAAGCATTGGTTGTTCAGTGGTAGAATTCTCGCTTCCCATGTGAGAGGCCCGGGTTCGATTCCCGGCCAATGCAGTCTATCTTATGTAGCGATAATTGATGTTGTCTTTTGGACGAACGAGCAATTTGATCAGCGCTTGAGGAAGTCGTAATTCCCTCAATCGCCTATAGGGGCACTACGTTATGTTTACTTTTAGTTTTGGAGAAACGCAACGAATAAAATCTAAATCCTCATTTATTTATTCATAATCTGAAGTCGCCACATTCGATGTTCGTGGTTCTTTGTATTACTAAAATAATAAAAAAGTTGAAAAATGGCTGGAATGTACTGACCGGGATTCCAACGGACCTTTGGTTAATTTTGTTTATGGTTTTTCAAGCAAACTTGGCAGGGGTGGAGATTGAGCTTTCCGATAAAATACTTTGGTGCCATAAACCTGTGGTTCTGGCTGGTGAAAAGCAAACATTCACATCCTGGTGACATGGCCGGTGGTTGACTTCAAAAGGGTGTAATCTCTGTTGGGCTGTCTCTGGCTTAGGTAGAAAGGGGGAGAGCGGAGACCTCTCAGCCCCACCCCAGGTTGACCTTGCGCATATTTCTAAGAGTGAAATGTTGAGTGAAGGGAGAAAAAAAATGAGGGTGACTGGCAATAGTCGTTACACTTTACACAGGTACAACCCATTGGGTAAACAGAATTAAGCATTGGTAGTTCAATGGTAGAATTCTCGCTTGCCATGTGGGAGGCCCGGGTTCGATTCCCGGCCAATGCACGACTTCTCGTAACCAATTGTTATTATTATGGATTTTGATCCCAACGTGTAGTTATTTACCATCATTGTTTTCTCGTTATCATACCCCCTCAAGCAAAAGTCTCATATCAGCGTGACACATGTCTAAGATAGACTTTTCTATTGTTTTTCGTTTATGAACTATCGTGTGATGATTTTGGCTTATTCTATTTGTGTCATCCTGTAAAATTGCACTCTACATTCCAAAAAATGGCATGTTACCGGCCACTCAAATCTTTTATCTTCCTCGAGGTCTTTAGCCTAATCATGAAAGAGAAGGAAGCATTGGTAGTTCAGTGGTAGAATTCTTGCATTCCATGCGAGAGGCCTGGGTTCGATTCCTGCTAAATGCAGCTTCGATTTAGTAATTCAACAGCATCTTAGTATGATATTGTTCAAATCTGTTCCTGCAATTAATGTAATTGTGATTGCAATGTATGGTGAAGTGAAGTTAGTACAGTATATCAGAGGTGGCTTCCGTTTTTTTTTCTCATTGTAACATTGTCAACCGTTCGATCTGGAACGTTACTTCAGTCCCGAAAATATGACAGCAACTGTCAAAAAACCCTTGTTAAATAATCTGCCAGGCTGCCACACAAGACGAAAACAAACTACTAATGTCAGCTTTACATACACAACAAGTAACCAAAAAGCGGGGGAAGCATTTAGGCGAAGCGATCGCATATAGTCAATTTAGCACAAACGCGCACGGAGGATGCATTTGGAGCGATGGGAGGACACTGACCCTCCGTTGACCCTGATACTGACTGTTGTTTGTGCTTATGCACCGAACAGCAGCTCAGAGAGAGTACCCAACCTTTCTGGAGTCCTTGGAAGGTATGCTGGAGAGCGCTCCCCCTGGGGACTCCCTCGTTCTGCTGGGGGACTTCAACGCTCACGTGGGTAATGACAGTGAGACCTGGAGGGGCGTGATTGGGAGGAACGGACCTCCCGATCAAAACCCAAGCGGTGTTTTGTTATTGGACTTCTGTGCTCGCCACGGACTGACCATAATGAACACCATGTTTAAACACAATGGTGTCCATATGTGCACTTGGCACCAGGAATCCCTAGGCCGCAGTTCGATGATCGATTTTGTAGTATAGACGTAAAGTATACGTCTATTGTTCCGGCTGACGTGACCCTCATGTATAAAGGAGGAGCGTCGCCGGAAACGTGTCTCTCAGAACCTTCTAGCGCAAACCAATACGAATGTCCTGAGTGACAAGCAAGCCTGGCAGTTGTTTGGGACTCATAGAACCATAGTTACATACGTAACTTTCGTTCTATTTCGTCCCTCCCGGCCGCCAGGTGGCGCTGCTGAAAAAGGAAGGAACGCCGAATACAAGCGATGTCACGAAGACCCGGGAAAGTGTACCTCATAGAGGGGCCTCCGCCGGACCTCGAACCACATCCAGTGGATTAGGAGAGGTGACATCCAAGCTGTAGAATCTGGAGAACGTGCAAGGAGACGACCAGGAAGCAGCCTCCAATGACACTCCTTTCAGAACTTCCAATGATGTAGCCACACCCCTGGTGGAGTGACTGCGCACCCCAGGAGGAGGGGGACGACCAGGGACCCGGTACGACTGCTGAATCACCTCCCCGATCCAACGTGAGAGGCATTGCTTGGATACAGCAGCCCCTTCGTTCGGGCTGTTGTAAGCCACAAAAAGCTGGGTGGATGCGCGGAAACCTGCCGTAGCATCCAAATAAGAGCGGAGCGCCCTCACAGGACAACAAAACCCCGTTTCCGTCAATCATCACTACTCACGAACAAGGTTAAGTCCTGGAACTGTCACTGACAGACGACCCATTTTTTTTTATGATCAGCAAACACCATTAAGCATTGGTAGTTCAGTGGTTGAATTCTCGCTTGCCATGTGAGAGGCCCGGGTTCGATTCCCGGCCAATGCAGTTTAGATTTAGTCAAGTGACAGCAGCTTAGTAGGAATTTGTTCAATTCTGCTCCTGCAATGAATGTAATCGCGAATGCAATGTATGGTTATCGCCGAGTGAAGTTACTGCAATATATCAGAGGTGGCTTCTTTATTGATTTTTCAATGTAACATTGTCAACCGTTATCTCCAAGTGTTGTTACCGCAAAGGATTGTTATCACATTATACAGTTCCTTAACATTATTGCAGTGTTGGTATCACAATATATCATTATTGTTATTATTATATATTATTATTGCAATACACACATTGTAACAATAGTCCAAGAACAGTAGAATGACATGTCCCTTCAAAAATGTTTTACCTTGGTGGAGGTTTGACAGACTGTTGACTAAGAGCAATAAGCATTGGTTGTTCAGTGGTAGAATTCTCGCTTCCCATGTGAGAGGCCCGGGTTCGATTCCCGGCCAATGCAGTCTATCTTATGTAGCGATAATTGATGTTGTCTTTTGGACGAACGAGCAATTTGATCAGCGCTTGAGGAAGTCGTAATTCCCTCAATCGCCTATAGGGGCACCACGTTATGTTTACTTTCAGTTTTGGAGAAACGCAACGAATAAAATCTAAATCCTCATTTATTTATTCATAATCTGAAGTCGCCAAATTCGATGTTCGTGGTTCTTTGTATTACTAAAATAATAAAAAAGTTGAAAAATGGCTGGAATGTACTGACCGGGATTCCAACTGACCTTTGGTTAATTTTGTTTATGGTTTTTCAAGCAAACTTGGCAGGGGTGGAGATTGAGCTTTCCGATAAAATACTTTGGTGCCATAAACCTGTGGTTCTGGCTGGTGAAAAGCAAACATTCACATCCTGGTGACATGGCCGGTGGTTGACTTCAAAAGGGTGTAATCTCTGTTGGGCTGTCTCTGCCTTAGGTAGAAAGGGGGAGAGCGGAGACCTCTCAGCCCCACCCCAGGTTGACCTTGCGCATATTTCTAAGAGTGAAATGTTGAGTGAAGGGAGAAAAAAAATGAGGGTGACTGGCAATAGTCGTTACACTTTACACAGGTACAACCCATTGGGTAAACAGAATTAAGCATTGGTAGTTCAATGGTAGAATTCTCGCTTGCCATGTGGGAGGCCCGGGTTCGATTCCCGGCCAATGCACGACTTCTCGTAACCAATTGTTATTATTATGGATTTTGATCCCAACGTGTAGTTATTTACCATCATTGTTTTCTCGTTATCATACCCCCTCAAGCAAAAGTCTCATATCAGCGTGACACATGTCTAAGATAGACTTTTCTATTGTTTTTCGTTTATGAACTATCGTGTGATGATTTTGGCTTATTCTATTTGTGTCATCCTGTAAAATTGCACTCTACATTCCAAAAAATGGCATGTTACCGGCCACTCAAATCTTTTATCTTCCTCGAGGTCTTTAGCCTAATCATGAAAGAGAAGGAAGCATTGGTAGTTCAGTGGTAGAATTCTTGCATTCCATGCGAGAGGCCCGGGTTCGATTCCTGCTAAATGCAGCTTCGATTTAGTAATTCAACAGCATCTTAGTATGATATTGTTCAAATCTGTTCCTGCAATTAATGTAATTGTGATTGCAATGTATGGTGAAGTGAAGTTAGTACAGTATATCAGAGGTGGCTTCCGTTTTTTTTTCTCATTGTAACATTGTCAACCGTTCGATCTGGAACGTTACTTCAGTCCCGAAAATATGACAGCAACTGTCAAAAAACCCTTGTTAAATAATCTGCCAGGCTGCCACACAAGACGAAAACAAACTACTAATGTCAGCTTTACATACACAACAAGTAACCAAAAAGCGGGGGAAGCATTTAGGCGAAGCGATCGCATATAGTCAATTTAGCACAAACGCGCACGGAGGATGCATTTGGAGCGATGGGAGGACACTGACCCTCCGTTGACCCTGATACTGACTGTTGTTTGTGCTTATGCACCGAACAGCAGCTCAGAGAGAGTACCCAACCTTTCTGGAGTCCTTGGAAGGTATGCTGGAGAGCGCTCCCCCTGGGGACTCCCTCGTTCTGCTGGGGGACTTCAACGCTCACGTGGGTAATGACAGTGAGACCTGGAGGGGCGTGATTGGGAGGAACGGACCTCCCGATCAAAACCCAAGCGGTGTTTTGTTATTGGACTTCTGTGCTCGCCACGGACTGACCATAATGAACACCATGTTTAAACACAATGGTGTCCATATGTGCACTTGGCACCAGGAATCCCTAGGCCGCAGTTCGATGATCGATTTTGTAGTATAGACGTAAAGTATACGTCTATTGTTCCGGCTGACGTGACCCTCATGTATAAAGGAGGAGCGTCGCCGGAAACGTGTCTCTCAGAACCTTCTAGCGCAAACCAATACGAATGTCCTGAGTGACAAGCAAGCCTGGCAGTTGTTTGGGACTCATAGAACCATAGTTACATACGTAACTTTCGTTCTATTTCGTCCCTCCCGGCCGCCAGGTGGCGCTGCTGAAAAAGGAAGGAACGCCGAATACAAGCGATGTCACGAAGACCCGGGAAAGTGTACCTCATAGAGGGGCCTCCGCCGGACCTCGAACCACATCCAGTGGATTAGGAGAGGTGACATCCAAGCTGTAGAATCTGGAGAACGTGCAAGGAGACGACCAGGAAGCAGCCTCCAATGACACTCCTTTCAGAACTTCCAATGATGTAGCCACACCCCTGGTGGAGTGACTGCGCACCCCAGGAGGAGGGGGACGACCAGGGACCCGGTACGACTGCTGAATCACCTCCCCGATCCAACGTGAGAGGCATTGCTTGGATACAGCAGCCCCTTCGTTCGGGCTGTTGTAAGCCACAAAAAGCTGGGTGGATGCGCGGAAACCTGCCGTAGCATCCAAATAAGAGCGGAGCGCCCTCACAGGACAACAAAACCCCGTTTCCGTCAATCATCACTACTCACGAACAAGGTTAAGTCCTGGAACTGTCACTGACAGACGACCCATTTTTTTTTATGATCAGCAAACACCATTAAGCATTGGTAGTTCAGTGGTTGAATTCTCGCTTGCCATGTGAGAGGCCCGGGTTCGATTCCCGGCCAATGCAGTTTAGATTTAGTCAAGTGACAGCCGCTTAGTAGGAATTTGTTCAATTCTGCTCCTGCAATGAATGTAATCGCGAATGCAATGTATGGTTATCGCCGAGTGAAGTTACTGCAATATATCAGAGGTGGCTTCTTTATTGATTTTTCAATGTAACATTGTCAACCGTTATCTCCAAGTGTTGTTACCGCAAAGGATCGTTATCACATTATACAGTTCCTTAACATTATTGCAGTGTTGGTATCACAATATATCATTATTGTTATTATTATATATTATTATTGCAATACACACATTGTAACAATAGTCCAAGAACAGTAGAATGACATGTCCCTTCAAAAATGTTTTACCTTGGTGGAGGTTTGACAGACTGTTGACTAAGAGCAATAAGCATTGGTTGTTCAGTGGTAGAATTCTCGCTTCCCATGTGAGAGGCCCGGGTTCGATTCCCGGCCAATGCAGTCTATCTTATGTAGCGATAATTGATGTTGTCTTTTGGACGAACGAGCAATTTGATCAGCGCTTGAGGAAGTCGTAATTCCCTCAATCGCCTATAGGGGCACTACGTTATGTTTACTTTTAGTTTTGGAGAAACGCAACGAATAAAATCTAAATCCTCATTTATTTATTCATAATCTGAAGTCGCCACATTCGATGTTCGTGGTTCTTTGTATTACTAAAATAATAAAAAAGTTGAAAAATGGCTGGAATGTACTGACCGGGATTCCAACGGACCTTTGGTTAATTTTGTTTATGGTTTTTCAAGCAAACTTGGCAGGGGTGGAGATTGAGCTTTCCGATAAAATACTTTGGTGCCATAAACCTGTGGTTCTGGCTGGTGAAAAGCAAACATTCACATCCTGGTGACATGGCCGGTGGTTGACTTCAAAAGGGTGTAATCTCTGTTGGGCTGTCTCTGGCTTAGGTAGAAAGGGGGAGAGCGGAGACCTCTCAGCCCCACCCCAGGTTGACCTTGCGCATATTTCTAAGAGTGAAATGTTGAGTGAAGGGAGAAAAAAAATGAGGGTGACTGGCAATAGTCGTTACACTTTACACAGGTACAACCCATTGGGTAAACAGAATTAAGCATTGGTAGTTCAATGGTAGAATTCTCGCTTGCCATGTGGGAGGCCCGGGTTCGATTCCCGGCCAATGCACGACTTCTCGTAACCAATTGTTATTATTATGGATTTTGATCCCAACGTGTAGTTATTTACCATCATTGTTTTCTCGTTATCATACCCCCTCAAGCAAAAGTCTCATATCAGCGTGACACATGTCTAAGATAGACTTTTCTATTGTTTTTCGTTTATGAACTATCGTGTGATGATTTTGGCTTATTCTATTTGTGTCATCCTGTAAAATTGCACTCTACATTCCAAAAAATGGCATGTTACCGGCCACTCAAATCTTTTATCTTCCTCGAGGTCTTTAGCCTAATCATGAAAGAGAAGGAAGCATTGGTAGTTCAGTGGTAGAATTCTTGCATTCCATGCGAGAGGCCCGGGTTCGATTCCTGCTAAATGCAGCTTCGATTTAGTAATTCAACAGCATCTTAGTATGATATTGTTCAAATCTGTTCCTGCAATTAATGTAATTGTGATTGCAATGTATGGTGAAGTGAAGTTAGTACAGTATATCAGAGGTGGCTTCCGTTTTTTTTTCTCATTGTAACATTGTCAACCGTTCGATCTGGAACGTTACTTCAGTCCCGAAAATATGACAGCAACTGTCAAAAAACCCTTGTTAAATAATCTGCCAGGCTGCCACACAAGACGAAAACAAACTACTAATGTCAGCTTTACATACACAACAAGTAACCAAAAAGCGGGGGAAGCATTTAGGCGAAGCGATCGCATATAGTCAATTTAGCACAAACGCGCACGGAGGATGCATTTGGAGCGATGGGAGGACACTGACCCTCCGTTGACCCTGATACTGACTGTTGTTTGTGCTTATGCACCGAACAGCAGCTCAGAGAGAGTACCCAACCTTTCTGGAGTCCTTGGAAGGTATGCTGGAGAGCGCTCCCCCTGGGGACTCCCTCGTTCTGCTGGGGGACTTCAACGCTCACGTGGGTAATGACAGTGAGACCTGGAGGGGCGTGATTGGGAGGAACGGACCTCCCGATCAAAACCCAAGCGGTGTTTTGTTATTGGACTTCTGTGCTCGCCACGGACTGACCATAATGAACACCATGTTTAAACACAATGGTGTCCATATGTGCACTTGGCACCAGGAATCCCTAGGCCGCAGTTCGATGATCGATTTTGTAGTATAGACGTAAAGTATACGTCTATTGTTCCGGCTGACGTGACCCTCATGTATAAAGGAGGAGCGTCGCCGGAAACGTGTCTCTCAGAACCTTCTAGCGCAAACCAATACGAATGTCCTGAGTGACAAGCAAGCCTGGCAGTTGTTTGGGACTCATAGAACCATAGTTACATACGTAACTTTCGTTCTATTTCGTCCCTCCCGGCCGCCAGGTGGCGCTGCTGAAAAAGGAAGGAACGCCGAATACAAGCGATGTCACGAAGACCCGGGAAAGTGTACCTCATAGAGGGGCCTCCGCCGGACCTCGAACCACATCCAGTGGATTAGGAGAGGTGACATCCAAGCTGTAGAATCTGGAGAACGTGCAAGGAGACGACCAGGAAGCAGCCTCCAATGACACTCCTTTCAGAACTTCCAATGATGTAGCCACACCCCTGGTGGAGTGACTGCGCACCCCAGGAGGAGGGGGACGACCAGGGACCCGGTACGACTGCTGAATCACCTCCCCGATCCAACGTGAGAGGCATTGCTTGGATACAGCAGCCCCTTCGTTCGGGCTGTTGTAAGCCACAAAAAGCTGGGTGGATGCGCGGAAACCTGCCGTAGCATCCAAATAAGAGCGGAGCGCCCTCACAGGACAACAAAACCCCGTTTCCGTCAATCATCACTACTCACGAACAAGGTTAAGTCCTGGAACTGTCACTGACAGACGACCCATTTTTTTTTATGATCAGCAAACACCATTAAGCATTGGTAGTTCAGTGGTTGAATTCTCGCTTGCCATGTGAGAGGCCCGGGTTCGATTCCCGGCCAATGCAGTTTAGATTTAGTCAAGTGACAGCAGCTTAGTAGGAATTTGTTCAATTCTGCTCCTGCAATGAATGTAATCGCGAATGCAATGTATGGTTATCGCCGAGTGAAGTTACTGCAATATATCAGAGGTGGCTTCTTTATTGATTTTTCAATGTAACATTGTCAACCGTTATCTCCAAGTGTTGTTACCGCAAAGGATCGTTATCACATTATACAGTTCCTTAACATTATTGCAGTGTTGGTATCACAATATATCATTATTGTTATTATTATATATTATTATTGCAATACACACATTGTAACAATAGTCCAAGAACAGTAGAATGACATGTCCCTTCAAAAATGTTTTACCTTGGTGGAGGTTTGACAGACTGTTGACTAAGAGCAATAAGCATTGGTTGTTCAGTGGTAGAATTCTCGCTTCCCATGTGAGAGGCCCGGGTTCGATTCCCGGCCAATGCAGTCTATCTTATGTAGCGATAATTGATGTTGTCTTTTGGACGAACGAGCAATTTGATCAGCGCTTGAGGAAGTCGTAATTCCCTCAATCGCCTATAGGGGCACTACGTTATGTTTACTTTTAGTTTTGGAGAAACGCAACGAATAAAATCTAAATCCTCATTTATTTATTCATAATCTGAAGTCGCCACATTCGATGTTCGTGGTTCTTTGTATTACTAAAATAATAAAAAAGTTGAAAAATGGCTGGAATGTACTGACCGGGATTCCAACGGACCTTTGGTTAATTTTGTTTATGGTTTTTCAAGCAAACTTGGCAGGGGTGGAGATTGAGCTTTCCGATAAAATACTTTGGTGCCATAAACCTGTGGTTCTGGCTGGTGAAAAGCAAACATTCACATCCTGGTGACATGGCCGGTGGTTGACTTCAAAAGGGTGTAATCTCTGTTGGGCTGTCTCTGGCTTAGGTAGAAAGGGGGAGAGCGGAGACCTCTCAGCCCCACCCCAGGTTGACCTTGCGCATATTTCTAGGAGTGAAATGTTGAGTGAAGGGAGAAAAAAAATGAGGGTGACTGGCAATGGTCGTTACACTTTACACAGGTACAACCCATTGGGTAAACAGAATTAAGCATTGGTAGTTCAATGGTAGAATTCTCGCTTGCCATGTGGGCGGCCCGGGTTCGATTCCCGGCCAATGCACAACTTCTCGTAATCAATTGTTATTATTATGGATTGTGATCCAAACGTGTAGTTATTTACCATCATTGTTTTGTCGTTATCATACCCCCTCAAGCAAAAGTCTCATATCAGCGTGACACATGTCTAAGATAGACTTTTCTATTGTTTTTCGTTTATGAACTATCGTGTGATGATTTTGGCTTATTCTATTTGTGTCATCCTGTAAAATTGCACTCTACATTCCAAAAAATGGCATGTTACCGGCCACTCAAATCTTTTATCTTCCTCGAGGTCTTTAGCCTAATCATGAAAGAGAAGGAAGCATTGGTAGTTCAGTGGTAGAATTCTTGCATTCCATGCGAGAGGCCCGGGTTCGATTCCTGGCAAATGCAGCTTCGATTTAGTAATTCAACAGCATCTTAGTATGATATTGTTCAAATCTGTTCCTACAATTAATGTAATCGTGATTGCAATGTATGGTGAAGTGAAGTTAGTACAGTATATCAGAGGTGGCTTCCATTTTTTTTTCTTATTGTAACATTGTCAACCGTTCGATCTGGAACGTTACTTCAGTCCCGAAAATATGACAGCAACTGTCAAAAAACCCTTGTTAAATAATCTGCCAGGCTGCCACACAAGACGAAAACAAACTACTAATGTCAGCTTTACATACACAACAAGTCACCAAAAAGCGGGGGAAGCATTTAGGCGAAGCGATCGCATATAGTCAATTTAGCACAAACGCGCACGGAGGACGCATTAGGAGCGATGGGAGGACACTGACCCTCCGTTGACCCTGATACTGACTGTTGTTTGTGCTTATGCACCGAACAGCAGCTCAGAGAGATTACCCAACCTTTCTGGAGTCCTTGGAAGGTATGCTGGAGAGCGCTCCCCCTGGGGACTCCTTCGTTCTGCTGGGGGACTTCAACGCTCACGTGGGTAATGACAGTGAGACCTGGAGGGGCGTGATTGGGAGGAACGGACCTCCCGATCAAAACCCAAGCGGTGTTTTGTTATTGGACTTCTGTGCTCGCCACGGACTGACCATAATGAACACCATGTTTAAACACAATGGTGTCCATATGTGCACTTGGCACCAGGACACTCTAGGCCGCAGTTCGATGATCGACTTTGTAGTATAGACGTAAAGTATACGTCTATTGTTCCGGCTGACGTGACCCTCATGTATAAAGGAGGAGCGTCGCCGGAAACGTGTCTCTCAGAACCTTCTAGCGCAAACCAATACGAGTGTCCTGAGTGACAAGCAAGCCTGGCAGTTGTTTGGGACTCATAGAACCATAGTTACATACGTAACTTTCGTTCTATTTCGTCCCTCCCGGCCGCCAGGTGGCGCTGCTTAAAAAGGAAGGAACGCCGAATACAAGCGATGTCACGAAGACCCGGGAAAGTGTACCTCATAGAGGGGCCTCCGCCGGACCTCGAACCACATCCAGTGGATTAGGAGAGGTGACATCCAAGCTGTAGAATATGGAGAACGTGCAAGGAGACGACCAGGAAGCAGCCTCCAATGACACTCCTTTCAGAACTTCCAATGATGTAGCCACACCCCTGGTGGAGTGACTGCGCACCCCAGGAGGAGGGGGACGACCAGGGACCCGGTACGACTGCTGAATCACCTCCCCGATCCAACGTGAGAGGCGTTGCTTGGATACAGCAGCCCCTTCATTCGGGCTGTTGTAAGCCACAAAAAGCTGGGTGGATGCGCGGAAACCTGCCGTAGCATCCAAATAAGAGCGGAGCGCCCTCACAGGACAACAAAACCCCGTTTCCGTCAATCATCACTACTCACGAACAAGGTTAAGTCCTGGAACTGTCACTGACAGACGACCCATTTTTTTTTATGATCAGCAAACACCATTAAGCATTGGTAGTTCAGTGGTTGAATTCTCGCTTGCCATGTGAGAGGCCCGGGTTCGATTCCCGGCCAATGCAGTTTAGATTTAGTCAAGTGACAGCAGCTTAGTAGGAATTTGTTCAATTCTGCTCCTGCAATGAATGTAATCGCGAATGCAATGTATGGTTATCGCCGAGTGAAGTTACTGCAATATATCAGAGGTGGCTTCTTTATTGATTTTTCAATGTAACATTGTCAACCGTTATCTCCAAGTGTTGTTACCGCAAAGGATCGTTATCACATTATACAGTTCCTTAACATTATTGCAGTGTTGGTATCACAATATATCATTATTGTTATTATTATATATTATTATTGCAATACACACATTGTAACAATAGTCCAAGAACAGTAGAATGACATGTCCCTTCAAACATGTTTTACCTTGGTGGAGGTTTGACAGACTGTTGACTAAGAGCAATAAGCATTGGTTGTTCAGTGGTAGAATTCTCGCTTCCCATGTGAGAGGCCCGGGTTCGATTCCCGGCCAATGCAGTCTATCTTATGTAGCGATAATTGATGTTGTCTTTTGGACGAACGAGCAATTTGATCAGCGCTTGAGGAAGTCGTAATTCCCTCAATCGCCTATAGGGGCACCACGTTATGTTTACTTTCAGTTTTGGAGAAACGCAACGAATAAAATCTAAATCCTCATTTATTTATTCATAATCTGAAGTCGCCACATTCGATGTTCGTGGTTCTTTGTATTACTAAAATAATAAAAAAGTTGAAAAATGGCTGGAATGTACTGACCGGGATTCCAACTGACCTTTGGTTAATTTTGTTTATGGTTTTTCAAGCAAACTTGGCAGGGGTGGAGATTGAGCTTTCCGATAAAATACTTTGGTGCCATAAACCTGTGGTTCTGGCTGGTGAAAAGCAAACATTCACATCCTGGTGACATGGCCGGTGGTTGACTTCAAAAGGGTGTAATCTCTGTTGGGCTGTCTCTGGCTTAGGTAGAAAGGGGTTGAGCGGAGACCTCTCAGCCCCACCCCAGGTTGACCTTGCGCATATTTCTAAGAGTGAAATGTTGAGTGAAGGGAGAAAAAAAATGAGGGTGACTGGCAATAGTCGTTACACTTTACACAGGTACAACCCATTGGGTAAACACCATTAAGCATTGGTAGTTCAGTGGTTGAATTCTCGCTTGCCATGTGAGAGGCCCGGGTTCGATTCCCGGCCAATGCAGTTTAGATTTAGTCAAGTGACAGCAGCTTAGTAGGAATTTGTTCAATTCTGCTCCTGCAATGAATGTAATCGCGAATGCAATGTATGGTTATCGCCGAGTGAAGTTACTGCAATATATCAGAGGTGGCTTCTTTATTGATTTTTCAATGTAACATTGTCAACCGTTATCTCCAAGTGTTGTTACCGCAAAGGATCGTTATCACATTATACAGTTCCTTAACATTATTGCAGTGTTGGTATCACAATATATCATTATTGTTATTATTATATATTATTATTGCAATACACACATTGTAACAATAGTCCAAGAACAGTAGAATGACATGTCCCTTCAAAAATGTTTTACCTTGGTGGAGGTTTGACAGACTGTTGACTAAGAGCAATAAGCATTGGTTGTTCAGTGGTAGAATTCTCGCTTCCCATGTGAGAGGCCCGGGTTCGATTCCCGGCCAATGCAGTCTATCTTATGTAGCGATAATTGATGTTGTCTTTTGGACGAACGAGCAATTTGATCAGCGCTTGAGGAAGTCGTAATTCCCTCAATCGCCTATAGGGGCACTACGTTATGTTTACTTTTAGTTTTGGAGAAACGCAACGAATAAAATCTAAATCCTCATTTATTTATTCATAATCTGAAGTCGCCACATTCGATGTTCGTGGTTCTTTGTATTACTAAAATAATAAAAAAGTTGAAAAATGGCTGGAATGTACTGACCGGGATTCCAACGGACCTTTGGTTAATTTTGTTTATGGTTTTTCAAGCAAACTTGGCAGGGGTGGAGATTGAGCTTTCCGATAAAATACTTTGGTGCCATAAACCTGTGGTTCTGGCTGGTGAAAAGCAAACATTCACATCCTGGTGACATGGCCGGTGGTTGACTTCAAAAGGGTGTAATCTCTGTTGGGCTGTCTCTGGCTTAGGTAGAAAGGGGGAGAGCGGAGACCTCTCAGCCCCACCCCAGGTTGACCTTGCGCATATTTCTAGGAGTGAAATGTTGAGTGAAGGGAGAAAAAAAATGAGGGTGACTGGCAATGGTCGTTACACTTTACACAGGTACAACCCATTGGGTAAACAGAATTAAGCATTGGTAGTTCAATGGTAGAATTCTCGCTTGCCATGTGGGCGGCCCGGGTTCGATTCCCGGCCAATGCACAACTTCTCGTAATCAATTGTTATTATTATGGATTGTGATCCAAACGTGTAGTTATTTACCATCATTGTTTTCTCGTTATCATACCCCCTCAAGCAAAAGTCTCATATCAGCGTGACACATGTCTAAGATAGACTTTTCTATTGTTTTTCGTTTATGAACTATCGTGTGATGATTTTGGCTTATTCTATTTGTGTCATCCTGTAAAATTGCACTCTACATTCCAAAAAATGGCATGTTACCGGCCACTCAAATCTTTTATCTTCCTCGAGGTCTTTAGCCTAATCATGAAAGAGAAGGAAGCATTGGTAGTTCAGTGGTAGAATTCTTGCATTCCATGCGAGAGGCCCGGGTTCGATTCCTGGCAAATGCAGCTTCGATTTAGTAATTCAACAGCATCTTAGTATGATATTGTTCAAATCTGTTCCTACAATTAATGTAATCGTGATTGCAATGTATGGTGAAGTGAAGTTAGTACAGTATATCAGAGGTGGCTTCCATTTTTTTTTCTCATTGTAACATTGTCAACCGTTCGATCTGGAACGTTACTTCAGTCCCGAAAATATGACAGCAACTGTCAAAAAACCCTTGTTAAATAATCTGCCAGGCTGCCACACAAGACGAAAACAAACTACTAATGTCAGCTTTACATACACAACAAGTCACCAAAAAGCGGGGGAAGCATTTAGGCGAAGCGATCGCATATAGTCAATTTAGCACAAACGCGCACGGAGGACGCATTAGGAGCGATGGGAGGACACTGACCCTCCGTTGACCCTGATACTGACTGTTGTTTGTGCTTATGCACCGAACAGCAGCTCAGAGAGATTACCCAACCTTTCTGGAGTCCTTTGAAGCTATGCTGGAGAGCGCTCCCCCTGGGGACTCCTTCGTTCTGCTGGGGGACTTCAACGCTCACGTGGGTAATGACAGTGAGACCTGGAGGGGCGTGATTGGGAGGAACGGACCTCCCGATCAAAACCCAAGCGGTGTTTTGTTATTGGACTTCTGTGCTCGCCACGGACTGACCATAATGAACACCATGTTTAAACACAATGGTGTCCATATGTGCACTTGGCACCAGGACACTCTAGGCCGCAGTTCGATGATCGACTTTGTAGTATAGACGTAAAGTATACGTCTATTGTTCCGGCTGACGTGACCCTCATGTATAAAGGAGGAGCGTCGCCGGAAACGTGTCTCTCAGAACCTTCTAGCGCAAACCAATACGAGTGTCCTGAGTGACAAGCAAGCCTGGCAGTTGTTTGGGACTCATAGAACCATAGTTACATACGTAACTTTCGTTCTATTTCGTCCCTCCCGGCCGCCAGGTGGCGCTGCTTAAAAAGGAAGGAACGCCGAATACAAGCGATGTCACGAAGACCCGGGAAAGTGTACCTCATAGAGGGGCCTCCGCCGGACCTCGAACCACATCCAGTGGATTAGGAGAGGTGACATCCAAGCTGTAGAATATGGAGAACGTGCAAGGAGACGACCAGGAAGCAGCCTCCAATGACACTCCTTTCAGAACTTCCAATGATGTAGCCACACCCCTGGTGGAGTGACTGCGCACCCCAGGAGGAGGGGGACGACCAGGGACCCGGTACGACTGCTGAATCACCTCCCCGATCCAACGTGAGAGGCGTTGCTTGGATACAGCAGCCCCTTCATTCGGGCTGTTGTAAGCCACAAAAAGCTGGGTGGATGCGCGGAAACCTGCCGTAGCATCCAAATAAGAGCGGAGCGCCCTCACAGGACAACAAAACCCCGTTTCCGTCAATCATCACTACTCACGAACAAGGTTAAGTCCTGGAACTGTCACTGACAGACGACCCATTTTTTTTTATGATCAGCAAACACCATTAAGCATTGGTAGTTCAGTGGTTGAATTCTCGCTTGCCATGTGAGAGGCCCGGGTTCGATTCCCGGCCAATGCAGTTTAGATTTAGTCAAGTGACAGCAGCTTAGTAGGAATTTGTTCAATTCTGCTCCTGCAATGAATGTAATCGCGAATGCAATGTATGGTTATCGCCGAGTGAAGTTACTGCAATATATCAGAGGTGGCTTCTTTATTGATTTTTCAATGTAACATTGTCAACCGTTATCTCCAAGTGTTGTTACCGCAAAGGATCGTTATCACATTATACAGTTCCTTAACATTATTGCAGTGTTGGTATCACAATATATCATTATTGTTATTATTATATATTATTATTGCAATACACACATTGTAACAATAGTCCAAGAACAGTAGAATGACATGTCCCTTCAAACATGTTTTACCTTGGTGGAGGTTTGACAGACTGTTGACTAAGAGCAATAAGCATTGGTTGTTCAGTGGTAGAATTCTCGCTTCCCATGTGAGAGGCCCGGGTTCGATTCCCGGCCAATGCAGTCTATCTTATGTAGCGATAATTGATGTTGTCTTTTGGACGAACGAGCAATTTGATCAGCGCTTGAGGAAGTCGTAATTCCCTCAATCGCCTATAGGGGCACCACGTTATGTTTACTTTCAGTTTTGGAGAAACGCAACGAATAAAATCTAAATCCTCATTTATTTATTCATAATCTGAAGTCGCCACATTCGATGTTCGTGGTTCTTTGTATTACTAAAATAATAAAAAAGTTGAAAAATGGCTGGAATGTACTGACCGGGATTCCAACTGACCTTTGGTTAATTTTGTTTATGGTTTTTCAAGCAAACTTGGCAGGGGTGGAGATTGAGCTTTCCGATAAAATACTGTGGTGCCATAAACCTGTGGTTCTGGCTGGTGAAAAGCAAACATTCACATCCTGGTGACATGGCCGGTGGTTGACTTCAAAAGGGTGTAATCTCTGTTGGGCTGTCTCTGGCTTAGGTAGAAAGGGGTTGAGCGGAGACCTCTCAGCCCCACCCCAGGTTGACCTTGCGCATATTTCTAAGAGTGAAATGTTGAGTGAAGGGAGAAAAAAAATGAGGGTGACTGGCAATAGTCGTTACACTTTACACAGGTACAACCCATTGGGTAAACACCATTAAGCATTGGTAGTTCAGTGGTTGAATTCTCGCTTGCCATGTGAGAGGCCCGGGTTCGATTCCCGGCCAATGCAGTTTAGATTTAGTCAAGTGACAGCAGCTTAGTAGGAATTTGTTCAATTCTGCTCCTGCAATGAATGTAATCGCGAATGCAATGTATGGTTATCGCCGAGTGAAGTTACTGCAATATATCAGAGGTGGCTTCTTTATTGATTTTTCAATGTAACATTGTCAACCGTTATCTCCAAGTGTTGTTACCGCAAAGGATCGTTATCACATTATACAGTTCCTTAACATTATTGCAGTGTTGGTATCACAATATATCATTATTGTTATTATTATATATTATTATTGCAATACACACATTGTAACAATAGTCCAAGAACAGTAGAATGACATGTCCCTTCAAAAATGTTTTACCTTGGTGGAGGTTTGACAGACTGTTGACTAAGAGCAGTAAGCATTGGTTGTTCAGTGGTAGAATTCTAGCTTCCCATGTGAGAGGCCCGGGTTCGATTCCCGGCCAATGCAGTCTATCTTATGTAGCGATAATTGATGTTGTCTTTTGGACGAACGAGCAATTTGATCAGCGCTTGAGGAAGTCGTAATTCCCTCAATCGCCTATAGGGGCACCACGTTATGTTTACTTTCAGTTTTGGAGAAACGCAACGAATAAAATCTAAATCCTCATTTATTTATTCATAATCTGAAGTCGCCACATTCGATGTTCGTGGTTCTTTGTATTACTAAAATAATAAAAAAGTTGAAAAATGGCTGGAATGTACTGACCGGGATTCCAACGGACCTTTGGTTAATTTTGTTTATGGTTTTTCAAGCAAACTTGGCAGGGGTGGAGATTGAGCTTTCCGATAAAATACTTTGGTGCCATAAACCTGTGGTTCTGGCTGGTGAAAAGCAAACATTCACATCCTGGTGACATGGCCGGTGGTTGACTTCAAAAGGGTGTAATCTCTGTTGGGCTGTCTCTGGCTTAGGTAGAAAGGGGGAGAGCGGAGACCTCTCAGCCCCACCCCAGGTTGACCTTGCGCATATTTCTAGGAGTGAAATGTTGAGTGAAGGGAGAAAAAAAATGAGGGTGACTGGCAATGGTCGTTACACTTTACACAGGTACAACCCATTGGGTAAACAGAATTAAGCATTGGTAGTTCAATGGTAGAATTCTCGCTTGCCATGTGGGAGGCCCGGGTTCGATTCCCGGCCAATGCACAACTTCTCGTAATCAATTGTTATTATTATGGATTGTGATCCCAACGTGTAGTTATTTACCATCATTGTTTTCTCGTTATCATACCCCCTCAAGCAAAAGTCTCATATCAGCGTGACACATGTCTAAGATAGACTTTTCTATTGTTTTTCGTTTATGAACTATCGTGTGATGATTTTGGCTTATTCTATTTGTGTCATCCTGTAAAATTGCACTCTACATTCCAAAAAATGGCATGTTACCGGCCACTCAAATCTTTTATCTTCCTCGAGGTCTTTAGCCTAATCATGAAAGAGAAGGAAGCATTGGTAGTTCAGTGGTAGAATTCTTGCATTCCATGCGAGAGGCCCGGGTTCGATTCCTGGCAAATGCAGCTTCGATTTAGTAATTCAACAGCATCTTAGTATGATATTGTTCAAATCTGTTCCTGCAATTAATGTAATCGTGATTGCAATGTATGGTGAAGTGAAGTTAGTACAGTATATCAGAGGTGGCTTCCATTTTTTTTTCTCATTGTAACATTGTCAACCGTTCGATCTGGAACGTTACTTCAGTCCCGAAAATATGACAGCAACTGTCAAAAAACCCTTGTTAAATAATCTGCCAGGCTGCCACACAAGACGAAAACAAACTACTAATGTCAGCTTTACATACACAACAAGTCACCAAAAAGCGGGGGAAGCATTTAGGCGAAGCGATCGCATATAGTCAATTTAGCACAAACGCGCACGGAGGACGCATTAGGAGCGATGGGAGGACACTGACCCTCCGTTGACCCTGATACTGACTGTTGTTTGTGCTTATGCACCGAACAGCAGCTCAGAGAGATTACCCAACCTTTCTGGAGTCCTTGGAAGGTATGCTGGAGAGCGCTCCCCCTGGGGACTCCTTCGTTCTGCTGGGGGACTTCAACGCTCACGTGGGTAATGACAGTGAGACCTGGAGGGGCGTGATTGGGAGGAACGGACCTCCCGATCAAAACCCAAGCGGTGTTTTGTTATTGGACTTCTGTGCTCGCCACGGACTGACCATAATGAACACCATGTTTAAACACAATGGTGTCCATATGTGCACTTGGCACCAGGACACTCTAGGCCGCAGTTCGATGATCGACTTTGTAGTATAGACGTAAAGTATACGTCTATTGTTCCGGCTGACGTGACCCTCATGTATAAAGGAGGAGCGTCGCCGGAAACGTGTCTCTCAGAACCTTCTAGCGCAAACCAATACGAGTGTCCTGAGTGACAAGCAAGCCTGGCAGTTGTTTGGGACTCATAGAACCATAGTTACATACGTAACTTTCGTTCTATTTCGTCCCTCCCGGCCGCCAGGTGGCGCTGCTTAAAAAGGAAGGAACGCCGAATACAAGCGATGTCACGAAGACCCGGGAAAGTGTACCTCATAGAGGGGCCTCCGCCGGACCTCGAACCACATCCAGTGGATTAGGAGAGGTGACATCCAAGCTGTAGAATATGGAGAACGTGCAAGGAGACGACCAGGAAGCAGCCTCCAATGACACTCCTTTCAGAACTTCCAATGATGTAGCCACACCCCTGGTGGAGTGACTGCGCACCCCAGGAGGAGGGGGACGACCAGGGACCCGGTACGACTGCTGAATCACCTCCCCGATCCAACGTGAGAGGCGTTGCTTGGATACAGCAGCCCCTTCATTCGGGCTGTTGTAAGCCACAAAAAGCTGGGTGGGTGCGCGGAAACCTGCCGTAGCATCCAAATAAGAGCAGAGCGCCCTCACAGGACAACAAAACCCCGTTTCCGTCAACCCCATCCGTCGAAGGTGGAGCAAAACGAGCGAGACGAATAGGGTGGTTGGCTTGAGAGCCAGACAAAACTTTTGGCACAAACGCAGCATTTGGCCACAACGTGACCCTGCCTTGCTATCTCAGCACCGCTACCTGGCTGTCGGGAGTGACGAAACAGAACAAATACTAGAAAATTTGTTTTAAGTTTATTCTAAAAAATGACATACTAATCTCTCACATAAATCGGGTTTCCGTCAATCATCACTACTCACGAACCAGGTTAAGTCCTGGAACTGTCACTGACAGACGACCGATTTTTGTTGATGATCAGCAAACTCCAATAAGCATTGGTAGTTCAGTGGTTGAATTCTCGCTTGCCATGTGAGAGACCAGGGTTCGATTCCCGGCCAATACAGTTTAGATTTAGTCAAGTGACAGTAGCTTAGTAGGAATTTGTTCAATTCTGCTCCTGCAATGAATGTAATCGCGAATGCAATGTATGGTTATCGCCGAGTGAAGTTACTGCAATATATCAGAGGTGGCTTCTTTATGGATTTCTCAATGTAACATTGTCAACCGTTATCTCCAAGTGTTGTTACCGCAAAGGATCGTTATCACATTATACAGTTCCTTAACATTATTACAGTGTTGGTATCACAATATATCATTATTGTTATTATTATATATTATTATTGCAATACACACATTGTAACAATAGTCCAAGAACAGTAGAATGACATGTCCCTTCAAAAATGTTTTACCTTGGTGGAGGTTTGACAAACTGTTGACTAAGAGCAATAAGCATTGGTTGTTCAGTGGTAGAATTCTCGCTTCCCATGTGAGAGGCCCGGGTTCGATTCCCGGCCAATGCAGTCTATCATTTGTAGCGATAATTTATGTTGTCTTTTGGACGAACGAGCAATTTGATCAGCGCTTGAGGAAGTCGTAATTCCCTCAATCGCCTATAGGGGCACCACGTTATGTTTACTTTCAGTTTTGGAGAAACGCAACGAATAAAATCTAAATCCTCATTTATTTATTCATAATCTGAAGTCGCCACATTCGATGTTCGTGGTTCTTTGTATTACTAAATAATTAAAAAGTTGAAAAATTAGAACTTTATTCACATTTTGCTTTGCGGCCTGGTGGGCTGAAATATGTGCCACATCGACTTCGGGGATTGTCTACGTCACACACAGTGTCCTGTCTGTTGTCACATGGAGTGCAACAACATGGGCACCCACTTACTTCCTAGCCGTGTTTTATTGTGTGTTAAAGGTAGAACTGTGCCAACCAGTTTTAATTGTATTTTGGTGTTTTGAGGAGGTTTGGAAAAAAAAATTCTGGCTGTGCGGCGACCTTTATGTCAGGGAGAAATTCTAGCCACTTTCACCCCTACAGGAGCACACATTCAGCTGGCCCAAAGCGTTTAGAAGTTAGGGACTGTCTGCAAGTTGCGTGTTACAGAGGCTCAAGTTACCAGTCAAGTAACCATTTACTTTTTTTTTTTTCTCCCAAAAAATAAGAATCAATTGACCATTTACATTGGTAACCCTGGAAATGGAATTTGTAAACGGTGCCTAACCTAGACCGTAAACATCCAGCTGACTTTTACTCGCTAGGCCAGCTACATGTTGTTGTGCTCAGCGTGCTTAGCTTACATTAGGAGAGGCCACCCCACACTGATACCCCCACCCCGCCGCCCAAGTGCTGAGGATACCTCCGATCAGAATTGGCATATTATTTGGCGATAGAAGTCGGCCTTTTTCTTGCCCATTACGTCAGTAAACTCCCATTCAAATGAACAAAGGTGGCTCTCATTTACGCACCTGATACGTCATCGCGATCACGTAACCTGGATAATGGCGTTGCCCAGGGTATGTTTTTATTTTGACACTTGATCAGTTTGAAAAAATTTATCAGAGAATAAAATATCACGGATATTTGCACTTGTATTCTTTATACACAATGCCTAATCGAAAGTATGTAACTACTGTTATATGAGTCCCGAACGACCACCGGGTAGCGGTGTTGAAACAGCACGGAAAATCCCCACTTGCTCGCGTCACTCGAGAAAGATTTCATAAAGTATATATCCATTGTTCCGGCTGACGTGACCCTCATGTATAAATGAGGAGCGTAGCCGGAAACGTGTCTCTCAGCAAATTCTCGCGCAAACCAACACGAGTATCCTGAGTGACAAGCAAGGCTGGCGGTTGTTTGGGACTCATAGAACCATAGTTACATTCGTAACTTTCGTTCTATTTCGTCCCTGCCGACCGCCAGGTGGCGGTGCTCAAAACAGCACGGAACACCAAATACCAACGATGTCACGAAGACCCGGAAAAGTTTGGCTTGAGAGCCAGACAAAACTTTTGGCACAAACGCAGCATTTGGCCACAACGTGACCCTGCCTTGCTATTTCAGCACCGCCACCTGTCGGTCGGGAGGGACGAAACAGAACCAATAATGGAAAATTTGTTTTAAGTTTCTTCTAAAAAATGACATACTAATCTCTCACATAAATCGGTTTTCCGTCAATCATCACTACTCACGAACCAGGTTAAGTCCTGGAACTGTCACTGACAGACGCCCATTTTTGTTGATGATCAGCAAACACCAATAATTCAGTGGTGGAATTCTCGCTTGCCATGTGAGAGGCCTGGGTTCGATTCCCGGCCAATGCAGTTTATCTTTACAGAGGTGGCACTAGCTTACTCTCAAATTGTTGAAATTTGTTTGCACAATATAAATGTCTTGGTTTTTCCCTGGAAGAGCCTAACGAAGTTGCTGGGGATAGGAAAGTTGGTCTTCCCTGTGTTAGATTATTAACATTGTTTTTCTGTTTCAATTTATATTTTAACCGTTTTTGATATTAGTTAGAGCTGTGTAATAATAAGACAACAGTTAATTCATATGTTAGTCAATCTATAGTATTTTGTTCTCCTTCCTCTCTGGGAAAGAAATGTCTAGTAAGGTTTCTGAGTTATCTAAATGAGGGGATGTTTGCAAGCAGAGGTCTGTCCATAAATTTCCTGGTGCAAGGAGGTGCCGGGGACCAATTGTTTACCCACATCTGGAGTGGACTGAGATAGGAATGGTGTAGGATTCTAAGTTGTGTATTTCACTCTGCGGACAGGACAAGATGACAGGGGGGGAGTATTTTTTCTAAACACTGTTTTTGTATAAGTGTGCAAGAGCAGAGAGCGAGAGGCACACTTTACGGTCACTGCTGATTGAGCAAGGATCCAAAGTGACTTCGGAAATTTCTGAATAATAAAAGCTTGCAAGGAACTTCTTCACGAGATCTCAACTTTGAGTTTTATATGAACACGCAGGAAATCAAAGGAATGATTTCTAACAAATGGTGACCCCGGATGTTCACGGACGGGCGGAACTTCTAGGCGCCTAAATAAATAATTACGGTAAGTGGAGACTTTTATCCACGTAGGGAAGTTCTGTCTGTTTGGGACCGCTGCAACTGGTTTTCGTCTTCTAAATTGTCTAAATTTATACATGAGGTCTGTGTGAACAAGTTGTAGTTTGATGTCGTTCAATTAACAGAGGGACGCGGAGTTCTTGATTTGGCATTTTTACTACGACATTGAACTGTACACGTACGTTGGGTGGAGCACTAGGTGACGGAAGTGCTGGCCCGGGAAGGTTATGCGCGGCTGAAGAAGCATTTTTTGATCACAGGTTGAAGTAGCGTTTTTTATTTTGTTTTATTCCGTTCTGCTGCGAGGGAATCGCTAGACCATGACAGTTATTTTATAAATTTTGAAGGGCTACGGAGTGACGTGGAGATTTTTTCTTCCACTAGGAATTCTAGAGGTTATGGTAGCGCGCCTGCTTTGGCAGTTCTTTTGGGTCAGGATGACGCTGAGTGATTAATTTTACCTCTGCGGTGCATTCGCTAGCACGTGACGAGTTATTTTAAACTAGCGCACCCTGCTAAAATTGAGCAGTATTGAGTACGGACAGGTTGATAGCAGCGGGGATTGGGTTTGTACCGCTGTTTGTTCGATCGAGAGATCACGTGATTCGTTATTTATGTATGTTCAATGTCTGTTATGTGTGTACGTTTTTGTGGGCGTCTGTGTTGTTCTTGTGAAATTGTTAATGTTGTCGAATAAATTTAACCTATTGAACTATCATACTACAAGTGAGACGTCACTGCATTGATAAATATTAATACGACTTGAATAGAATATTAACTGAAGTGGTGAATAATTAAAATAAATAATGGAGGGCGGTTTTGATCACGACACCGAATGGTTTGACCTAAAAGTGCTTCCGGTTCATAGTCGGAACTTATTCTTGGATGCACAAGTTAAGAATGTTCCGAGGTTGCAGTCGGAGCCATGCCGAAAAACATTGACGAAAAATGAAAGAAACTATTAATTGTTTAAATGAACGGCTGTCGCTGGACAAAATGGTACGAGGGACTTTTGTATTTTCTTTGAATGGTAGAAGAGTCGGACGAAATTGTAAAAAAGTGGATCGAATGATGAGAAATGCTAGAATGTTGGCTTTGGCCAGTTCCGTTAAAATCGCTCGGGGGGCTTTGATAGAAGCTGGTGATGATACAGTGGCTGATTTTGATGCTAATATAACGGCTCCGCATGCATATGTTTAGCCGCTCACAGGAGATATGTTGGAAGCTATTAACCCGTTTACTGAATCACCGTACAAAACTGCGGTTCGAATGCTGCAAGATTTGCAGACGACGAATTGACAGAACAAACCCGTTTATTATTTTTAAATGAATAAAGTGTGTGTGCGTATGTGCTTGCAAAAGTTTGAGAAGTTGAGAGAATTATTGAGTAAGGAAAAGGCCTAGATACCAAAGGTGGGGGCTGCCCTGGTGGGTTGTGATTGTGAGTGAGAAATATGCGTATGGATATTTTATTTGTTTTTCTTCAATATCTTTGACTGTATGTTTGGTGTTGTTTTGAGTAGTTAAGACTGGTGTGATCATGGCGTTTGTTTTTCGAATGGGAATGTAGTAAAATAGGTTTTGCGATGTGATAATGCTAAGATTTTTTCTTTTTCCGCTCCCCCCTGTCTCTAAAAAACAGAAGAAAAAAGGGGGGGGGGCTGTGTGTGTGTGAGATGGGAGTTAGAGTATAATGTGTCCTCGTGATGGAAGTTTTTCTCTTTTCTAGGTAAGAGAAGAATGATAAAAAATAAAAATGAATAACAGTATTTGAAGGATGTTGCTGAGTTCTTGTAGAGGAATATTAGATTAGATTTTTTTAGTGCCTGAATAGACAGTCTTTTACACTATACTACTTTTGATACAGAAAATAAACTTGTTAACTTTCTCTTTTCTAGGCAAATGAATAAAGAATAATGAAAAAATAATAGCATTTTGTATTGAGCTATATTGAGTTAACATAGTTATACCTACATCTGTACAGCTGTGGCTAGATTTAAGATAGTTGAATGAGAAATTAAAAATGTTTTTGAAGTCGAAATAATAATAATGATTTTTAATATTTGTTTTTCTCTGAGTGTGTCATTTCAGAAACTGATGCTAAAGTTCCAACGCAGATGGGGGTTTGATGGCCCTCACTGGTTACAATCTGCGAACGGGATGCGCCCCAGCTGCTGATACGTTGTATTTGCAAGTATTTCTAGTAGCTATTTTGAAGGGCATTCCCAAACAACAAGCTATGGTATAGTTGAAACATTTTTGAGAAAGCAGGAAGTGAACTATCTTGCTATGATTCCATCTCCCTCGGTCTGTCGTTTGAAGTGCATTGGATCAGGCGGGTGCATTCATTGGTCAGGTGAGCGCCTGGGAGGGCCGAAATGTGCCATCAGGTCCACGATTGCAGACAGCAACCTCCAGCGTCTGGGTGAACATGGCAGAGGTCAAAGAGCTTCACGCCACAGCAAAGTCATTCCCCTGTGACCGACAAACATGGTGCTCAAATTCCACAATGCCCAGTGACTGTGTGCAAGCCTCATTACAGAGACATCTCCCCTACGGCTGTTTTGACTCCAGTGAACATCTCAATGCCTGCTTTGAACATTGCCTGACACATCCGCCGCCCTGCCATCTGCTGGCCAGGACTGAACATTGACTACTCAAAGCTTGTGGTCCGACTGGGATACGACACTTCGATCATTGATATGGTACACTGGTTGTATGCAAGGCATTTTTAATGGGTCGGATGGGGAAATGTGATCTATAACAAGGTATTTCAGGAAATTGAAAACAACATATGTGAATTTGAAATGGGATGATTGGAAAAATTTATTTAAATCTTAATTGCTCTATTTTAGCCTACTAAATGTTTGCCTATTTTATTGGGAGAATCAGTTTCTGAATTGGTACAATGGGAATTTAACGGATAACAGCGAGTTTGCTGGTTAATTTTTGATTTTTCTCACAGCACTGTGATTTATGAATCCCACAGATGTTACTCTTTGTAATGTATTTTGCTGTGTTTTTATATGACCCACTACTCTGTAGAAGAGGTGGGGTTGATTAGTATTTTAGGAATAATTGACAGTTTGCTCGATATAGGAGTGTTGTGTTATTTTCGGCTCTAATTATAATATGTTTATTTTACCCGTTGAGAAGGTAGATATATGTAGGTTTTGTGTAATTCATATCCTGAATTAGATTAATGTGGTTACCTCTATTTTTTCATGACCCCGAAGTCCTCACATACCAGTGTCTCAAATTGTATCTGTATGTGCTCATTTTAATTGCAGTGACCTGAAGCTCTCTCGTTTACCTCACAATCGCCTGATTTAGAGGGTTGTGTTATTTACGACGTCTTTTGCGGAAAGCTATAGTCTGGTATTCCTTATTTATGGGCTACGGAGTCTTGGTGTGTCCTCCCTTTGATATACCATACGTGTTTGAAAAGATCGGGTGGATCTTTGTCAAAGGAGGGTGTGTATACAGGATAGTTCATGTTTAAGAAATTAATTAATGTAGACGAATTAGTAGATAAAAAAAATGAAAAGGTTTTGAAGTGATAATCCACAGTCTGAATGTGAGAAATCTACAAAAGAGGATCAAGCTGCCGGAAACAAAGTAAGTTTGAAGCGGAGGGAATGAAGCATATCGCCAAATTAAGGTAATTATATTATATATTTTATCTCAGAAACAATTGAAAAATGTAATGTTTGGAGCCCAGTGTTTGCAAAAGATTATATATGATATGAATATATATGAGCCTCTCCCCAATGTGTTCACGTTCCGGCCGGAGTGAGGTTCTGGGTTGAGATTCACATTCATGCAAATTTAGAACAGTAAATATCGTGGTAAAACATTACCTACTATTATATGAAACCCATTTGAAAAATAAATATTTACAAGCTCTGTCTGTTGTATTAATGAACGGGTCATTCAACTCAACCAAAGGCTGGGCTCTATTTCAATGTCACAAGAATAGATATTTTCCTGTTCCAACAGCGCAGGACCTACGGATCTTAATAAAATAACATTTACTAATCCCAACTAACAAAAACAGTCAGGGTTTTTTTCTCCAAATAAAATTTATGTGAGTTTATGAGAGACTAAATGGAAATGTTCTGCACTCAGGAGAATTGTACCCCACGGGGTGACGGAGAGGTCATCTTGTGCAGTTCGCTGCACAGAGAGGAGGGGGAGACGACATTCCACATCTGGTCTACAAGGCTGCCGGATCCGTCCCAGGCTCAGCAATCTCATCACCTGATGATCATCAATCTCACCACCTCTGACTGTGAAAACAACGTCAGCTGATCCAGTGCCCGTTTGTCGAGCTGCAGTTTATGAGGACATCATTCAACGGAGATCGAGTCAAGTGCCTTTTTCCTGGGCATCATTCCACGAAGAGTCACATTTGCGGGCAGAATAATCCCGGTGACAAATCGAAAGACCTTGGGCAGTCGACCCTGAGGTTCTTAAAAAAAAAAAAAACTAACACGACACTCTTTTCATTCAACAAAGAACAAACCAGAGATGGCTTCAAAGTGGGAACGTATCTGCCGATGCATTGAGACACTCTTTCTTGAACAACAATATTTCGTGTTAAGCCTCACACATGCTATGCTTATTCCACTAAAAAAAATATATTTTAATGTATCAAATTGTTCTTTAATGCCATATGACTGCTAAACTACCTCCTCTCCTGCTAAAGGGATGTTTTAATGATAACTACTTCCCCCACACAACCATTGCTTAATGTTGCGTTGCCGTTTGCGATGATGAAGATCCGGCTGGTATTTTCCTTTGAAAAAGAAAGAAAAAAATGTTAAAATGTTTTGGGCTCTTAAGAGCCCAAATGAGGGAATGTTAGATTATTAACATTGTTTTTCTGTTTCAATTTATATTTTAACCGTTTTTGATATTAGTTAGAGCTGTGTAATAATAAGACAACAGTTAATTCATATGTTAGTCAATCTATAGTCTTGTTCTTCTCTCTGGGAAAGAAATGTCTAGTAAGGTTTCTGAGTTATCTAAATGAGGAGATGTTTGAAAGTGCAAGCAGAGGTCTGTCCATAAATTTCCTGGTGCAAGGAGGTGCCGGGGACCAATTGTTTACCCACATCTGGAGTGGACTGAGATAGGAACGGTGTAGGATTCTAAGTTGTGTATTTCACTCTGCTGACAGGACAAGATGACAGGGGGGGAGTATTTTTTCTAAACACTGTTTTTGTATAAGTGTGCAAGAGCAGAGAGTGAGAGGCACACTTTGCGGTCACTGCTGATTAAACAGGGATCCAAAGTGACTTCGGAAATTTCTGAATAATAAAAGCTTGCAAGGAACTTCTTCACGAGATCTCAACTTTGAGTTTTATTTGAACACGCAGGAAATCAAAGGAATGATTTCTAACACCTGCTAAAGCGGCTACCCTGAAATCTATTGTTACAACGATTGTTATTTGTATGAATAATTGAACAGTTCCAAATCGTTGGAGAGTGTTGTTATTGCAATGTATGATTCCAAGAATGATACAAGACACAGCAAGTCCCATGAAAAAGTTTAGCCTTCAGGGATTTCTACAACCCATTGGTTGACGAGTATTAAGCATTGGTAGTTCAATGGTCGAATTCTCGTTTGCCATGAGGGAGGCCCGGGTTTGATTCTCGGCTAATGCACAATTTAAAGTAATCAATTGTTATCATTATGGATTGTGATCATAACGTGTAGTGATTTACCATGATTTTTTTCTCGTTATCATACCCCTCAAGCAAAAGTCTCATATGAGCGTGATGTTGTTCTTGCTGCTGGTGGTGGCCACATTGAGCACTTGTAAAACATTTATTTATAAAAAAAAATAAAGACATCTACAACACGTGTCTAAGATAGAACCATCGTGTGATGATAATATATTATATAATAGTCCAAAAACAGTAGGATGAGATGTCCATTCAAAAATATGTTACCTTGCATTGGTTGTTCTGTGGTAGAATTCTTGCTTACCATGCGAGAGGCCCGGGTTCAATTTCCGGCCAATGCACTTTAACTTTAAAAATAAAGTTTAGCAGCTTAGTCTCCGATTTGTTGTCATGATGTCCTGTTATTGCAATGTATAGTCAGTACACTGCATTGACGGAATGCTCACCAGTCCGTCACAGACTGTCATTCTTTTTTTTCCTGATAAATGACGAGAATCATTTAAAGCAAGAAGTAAGCAATGACAGTTTAGATTTAGTAATGTGACAGCAGCTTAGTATAAGATGTTTAAATTCTGCTCCTGCAATGAATGTAATCGTGTTTGAAATGTATGGTTATAGCCAAGTGAAGTAACTACAATATATCAGAGGTGGCTTCCATTTTGTTTTCTCAATATAACATTGTCAACCGTTATCTCAAAGTGTTGTTACCGCAATGGATCGTTATCACATTATACAGTTCCTTATTAAGTGTTAAGTGTTGGTAGTTCAGTGGTAGAATTCTCGTTTGCCATGTGGGAGATTTGAGTTTGATTCCCAGTCAATGCACAATTTATAGTAATCAGCTGTTATCATTATGGATTGTGATCCTGACGTCTAGTTATTTACCATGATTGTTTCCTCGTTATCATATCCCCTCAAGCAAAAGTCTCATATCAGCATGATGTTGTACGTACTGCTGGTGGTGGCCACATTGAGCACTCGTAAAACTTAAAAAATAAAAAAATAAAAAACTGAAGACATCTACAACGCGTGTCTAAGATAGACTTTTCTATCCATGAACTATCGTGTGATGATTTTGGCTTATTTTATTTGTATCATCCTGTAATATTGCACTCCACATTCCAAAAAGGGCATGTTACCGGCCACTCAAATCTTTTACCTTCATTAATGTCTTTAGCCTAATCATGAAAGTGAAGGAAGCATTGGTAGTTCAGTGGTAGAATTCTTGCTTGCCATGCGAGAGGTCTGGTTTTGATTCCCGGCCAATGCTGTTTAAATTAAGTAATGTGAAAGCAGCTTAGCATTAAATTGTTCAATTCTGCTCCTGCAATGAATGTAATCGTGATTGCAATGTATGGTTATCGCCAAGTGAAGTTGTTAAAATATATCAGAGGTGGCTTCCATTTTGTTTTCTCAATGTAACATTGTCAACTGTTACCTCAAAGTGTTGTTACCGCAATGGATCGTTATCATATTATACAGTTCCTTATTATATTGCAGTGTTGGTATCACAATATATCATTATTATTATAATATATTATTACTGCAATACAAACACTGTAACTATAGTCCAAGAACAGTAGGATGAGATGTCCTTCAAAGATGTTTTGCCTTGGTGGAGGTTTGACAGACTGTTGACTAAGAGCAATAAGCATTGGTTGTTCAGTGGTAGAATTCTCGCTTGCCATGTGAGAGGCCAGGGTTCGATTCCTGGCCAATGCAGTCTATTTTTACAGAGGTGGTAGTAACTTACTCTAAAATTGTTCAAATTTCTTTGCGCAATTTAAATGTCTTGGGATTTCCCCGGAAGGGCCCAACGAAGTGGCTGGGGAGAGGGAAGTTGGTTTTCCCTGCTAAAGCGGCTACCCCTGCATCTTTTGTTACAACGATTGTTATTTGTATGAATAATTGAACAGTTCCAAATCGTTGGAGAGTGTTGTTATTGTGATGTATGATTCCAAGAATGATACAAGATATAGCTAGTCCCATAAAAAAGTTTAGCCTTCAGGCATTTCTACAACCCATTGGTTGACCTGTATTAAGCATTGGTAGTTCAGTGGTAGAATTCTGGTTTGACATGTGAGAGTCCCGGGTTCTATTCCTGATCAATGGAGTTTAGATTTAGTAATGTGACAGCAGCTTAGCATGAAATTCAGTTCTGCTCATGCAATGAATGTAATCGCGAATGCAATGTATGGTTATCGCCAAGTGAACTTACTACAATATATCAAAGGTGGCTTCCATTTTGTTTTCTCAATGTAACATTGTCAACCGTTATCTCAAAGTGTTGTTACCGCAATGGATCGTTATCACATTGTACAGTTCCTTTACATTATTGTAATGTTGGTATCACATTAGATCATTATTATAATAATGTATTATTATTGCAATACACACATTGTAACAATAATCCAAGAACAGTAGGATGAGATGTCCCTTCAAAAATGTTTTGCCTTGGTGGAGGTTTGAGAGACAGTTGACTAAAGAGCACTAAGCATTGGTTGTTCAGTGGTAGAATTCTTGCTTGCCATGTGAAAGGCCGGGGTTCGATTCCCGGCCAATGCAGTCTTTCTTTACACAGGTGGTAGTAGCTTACACTCAAATTGTTCACATTTGTTTGCACAATGTAAACGTCTTGGGATTTCCCCAGAAGAGCCTAACAAAGTGGCTGGGGAGAGAGGAGTTGGTCTTCCCTGATAAAGCGGCTACCCCTGCATCTTTTGTTACAACGATTGTTATTTGTATGGATCATTGAACAAATCCAAATCGTGAGTGTTGTTATTGCAATGTATGATTCCAAGAATGATACAAGACATAAGTACCATGAAAAAGTTTAGCCTTAAGGGATTTTTACCACCCATTGGTTGCTGCTGTATTAAGCATTGGTAGTTCAGTGGTTGAATTCTCGTTTGCCGTGTGGGAGGCCCGGGTTCGATTCCCGACCAATGCACAATTTAAAGTAATCAATTGTTATCATTATGGATTGTGATCATAACGTGTAGTTATTTACCATAATTGTGTTCTCGTTATCATACCCCCTCAAGCAAAAGTCTCATATGAGCGGGATGTTGTCCTTGCTGCTGGTGGTGGCCACATTGAGCACTTATAAAACATAAAAAAACCTATAGACATCTACAACACGTGTCTAAGATAGACTTTTGTATCTATGAACTATCGTGTGATGATTTTGCCTTATTCTATTTGTATCATCCTTACAAATAAAAACTGAACAACACATGTCTAAAATAGAACCATCGTGTGATAATTATATATTATATAATAGTCCAAGAACAGTAGGATGAGATGTCCCTTCAAAAATGTTTTGTCTTTGTGGAAGTTTGACAGGCTGTTGACTAAGCATTGGTTGTTCAGTGGTAGAATTCTCGTTTGCCATGTGGGAGGCCTGGGTTCGATTCCCGGTCAATGAACGATTTATAGTAATCAGCTGTTATCATTATGGATTGTGATCCCAACGACTAGTTATTTACAATGGTTGTTTTCTCGTTGTCATACCCCCTCAAGCAAAAGTCTCATATGAGCGTGATGTTGTCCATGCTGCTGGTGGTGGCCCCATTGAGCACTTGTAAAACATAAAAAAAACCTATAGACATCTACAACACGTGTCTAAGATAGACTTTTCTATCCATGAACTATCGTGTGATGATTTTGCCTTATTCTATTTGTATCATCCAGTAATATTGCACTCTACATTCCAAAAAGGGCATGTTACCGGCCACTCAAATCTTTTACCTTCGTTCAGGTCTTTAACTTAGTCATGCTAGTGAAGAAAGCATTGGTAGTTAGTTCAGTGGTAGAATTCTTGCTTGCCATGCGAGAGGCCTGGGTATGATTCCTGGCCAATGCAAATGATTTTTACAGAAGCAGCCAGCAGCTTTGTCTCAACATGGTCAAATTTCTAATCATGACATATTGAGGTGCATTGTTGTTGCAATTGTGTGGTTATCACCAAGTGATCTTAATAAGTATATAGAGATAATATATCGTGAGCGCACTGTAGTGTTACTGGTTTGAATTGTTATTGCATCGGATAGTTCCAAACTGTTATCACAGAGCTTTGTTATTGCAATGTATTGTTATCAGAATAGCAATATGTATGTTACTAATACATTCCAAGAATACGTCCCTTGCAAATGTTTTTTACTTCTTTTTTCTTTTTTTCTTAAGAGCTCAGTATTGTTCATTCGGTAATTTTACCGATTGGACATGTCATCATCATTGTTCTCTTTTTATTTTTATTTTTTATTTTGTATGAGGGTGAGTATGTGTGCGTGCGTGTGAGTGTGTACTTATTAGTTCACCTTAAACCTATAAAAAGTCCCATACCGTTCCCCTAAACCGAATACTTCAGAATCCAGCTCGAGTCGTGAGGTTGTCAGGAGACCCGAGGAAGGATCAAAGAAAAGAAAGGAAAGTGAAATCCAGCACCGACCAGACATTACCTACTACCCACCGGGTTACCAACCAGAGACTTTCACCAACCCCAGAAACATCTAAATTCCAACTAATTAGGGAGACCTCAAGAGACCTAAGGAGAGACTGAGGAAAGGAAGGAAGGATAGATGAAGCAGAGGAAGATCCACAGACATCAGCTTCCACCGATTCAACGACCAGGGGAGGAAGCAGATTGTGTTTGAATTTCGATACATGCTGGTGTGGTGGATCTGGCATGCATGAAAACCTCCACCAAAGAGGGGAGCCGTCGACCCCGGCCAGGACAGAGCAAGCACAACACCTTAGGGCCCCCCAGGCCCCGGCAGCGCCAAGGGACAATCCCCGGGCCCCGCAGAACTAATATTTTCTTTGTGAACCACGCAATTCAATGCCTGTGTGCGTGCGTGCTCACTTAAAGGAGCACACTATTTATTAAAAACTAACCAGCTATTCTATGAAATTGTTAATTTAAACTCTTCCTTGAAATTTTTTTTGTCAATTTATGTTGAGCATATTGAGTATGTTTTGGGCTGAAATATGTGCCACATCGGCTTCGGGGATGGACTACGTCACACACAGCGTCCTGTCTTTTGTCACATGCGCAGCCACTTACTTCCTAGCCGTAAAAAATTGTATCCTCTCCCGCGGGTATGACGCATGTTTTTCAATAAATATATGAAAACACACATGTGTTTTTTAGTTTTAGAAACGTTTTGAAACAAGAAAAAAGTATTTATCGCGGAGAAGCAAAAGAAAAGCAAGCACGTGCGCTGCAGTGGACTCTAGGTGCACTCAATGAAAAATGTTGAATTAAAAAAAAAAGTTTCTCACGTATGCCTTGTTACTATCATGATACAGTAAATGTAATGATGTAGCCTAATGCATGTGTAAGACCTGTTGTGTTTTATTGTGTGTTAAAGGTATAACTGTGCCAACCAGATTTATTTGCATTTCGGTGGTTTGGTTTGCGGCGACCTTTATGTCAGACAGTTCCGGCAAGAAATTCTAGCCACTTTCACCCCTACAGGAGGATGCATTCAGCTGGCCTTGAGCGAGTAGAAGTTAGGGACTGTCTGCAAGTTGCGTGTAACAGAGGCTCAAGTTACCAGTCAAGTAACTATTTACATTGGTAACCCTGGAAATGGAATTTGTGGACGGTGCCTAACCTAGACAGTAAACATCCGGCTGACTTTTACTCGCTAGGCCAGCTACATGTTGTTGTGCTCAGTATGCTAAGCTCACTTATGGCTTTTTGCATACTTGCAATTGGAACAGTACTTGGGCCGCGACTGATAACGTTTCAAGACATCACAAGGACGTAAGTACGGACAATAATGCATATTGAGAAACGGCCTTAGTTTTAACAGGGTCCAATCACAGCGTAACTGGACGTGATGGACGCCATCTTGTTACCCTGCCGAAATCGAGTTGGCCAAACTCTCTCAATATACGGCTCTGCCCTTACGGCAACACAAATAAGCGCTACATTATTTTTATGCATCATTATAAAAATAACAATATGTTGCTATAATGCCGTTTCCAAGAAAGATACATAGCGAAGCAAAAAAACATAAAAAATACACTGCCTTGCTGAGGTGTAAAGCTTAATGACAAGCTAACATTGGTGGTTCAGTGGTAGAGTTCTCGCTTGCCATGCGAGCGGCCTGGGTTCAATTCCCGGTCAATGCACTTACTCTTTAAAGACAAAGTGCAGCAACTTAGTCTCCAATTTGTTATCATGATGTCCTGTTATTGCAATGTATTGTAAACAATCGTAAGAGCCATTGTTATTGCAATGTATAGTTAGTACACAGCATTGACGGAATACTCACCACTCCGTCACAGACTGTCATTCTTTTTTTCGTGATAAATGATGAGAATCATTTAAAGCAAGAAGGAAGCAATTACTCACGTGATTCTCGCAGCTGCTCTTTCCATGCATTTGAACAGGAAATGTGTAAATTCAGCTATTTTATTGATAAAATCATTGAAATTATTGGAGTGACAAAGAAAACCAATGGAAATAACGGACCATATGGAACATAATCAGTAGGAGTGTTAAAATTAGTGTGTCAATTTTGAGTTGATTTAAAGTTCCTTTAATGCCACTAATGTCCAGCAGTTGTAACAGACACACTTGTCCTCTCCCGCGAGTTTGGCGCTGGAGAGAAGGAGATAACAGGTGAAACCTCCGCCTACAACTTTCTGCCTTCCGCTCTGCATGTTGGGTTGAGAATATTTAATTATAAGCAGCATTTTGGCACAAAACAATAATAATATTCAGACTTTATTTTTTGCCAAATTACAGAAAGTCGCTCATTCAAAAGCTTTTCCACAAATGATGGACAAAAGGTTCCAAAAGGATCTTGCAAATAGGTGAATTTATGAATGACAAGCCTAATATAACCGTGACTGCACCGTCTAAAGAGTGATCTAGGTGTAGCTCTGTAAAGTGGTACTATACCACACAGCAAGGTCTGGCAGCCCTCACTGTAGACAGAAATATGAAATTGGTACAGGCTGCATCCTGTTCAGCATATTAAAATTGTATTCCACCTGTGGGAAGCATTTGATTACTGTTGCATCGCATGGATTTAGAGAGTGAGGGTAAATGTTGACAGATTTGGTGAATGTTGACTCACTGAGTTTTTCTTTAATTAGCAGGAACATGTTGCTTTATTTCACTGAAACAGAAGATTATTTATAAATTGTGAATTCCCATTTCAGCATCCTGATCATGCCTGGATAAGATTAATATTACATTATACATGTATTTTATGAACATATAACACTGTTAAATGTCGTTTCTTTAAAATAAATAAATAGCGTCTGGTCATACTGTGCAGCAGTATTTTTCTTCCACAAAAATAGAATGTTGTTTTTCTCTTGGGAGAAGTTTCAATCCTCTGTCAAGTGCCATCACAACTGTTAGAGACTGAACGGCTTGTCAGGAGACTTAAAATAAATGAATGAGCATTTGTTGCTCTATTGCAGATGCACTGGAGCCAGAGACCACAACACTCTCAATCATAAATAAATTGGCAATACCATTTTATGGTCACTTATGTAATTTGTGATTTGTCTTCACCAAGTGTTTGGTCTCAAGAGAATTTCAATGTGTATGTTAAGACAGTAAGTTGATATTAATTTGTGTGTCTGTGGGATATTGCCGCAGCCTGCAGTATTCCTGTTGCCGTACAAAGGTCTTTTAGTCCTCCTTTAAAAATGTATTTCCTTAGATGTAGCCCTAACCCAGGCGGATGATCAGCAACTCTCTCCTTCGATAATAAGACGAACCACACGACACCAAACGTCGTAGAGACTCCATTTATCTTCATAAAAGCACAGGTTGGGGGAAGCCCAGCATGCTGCAGCAAAATGTTAATTAAGAAGAGCCCCTGCATTGAAAAATGGATTTCGGCAAGGTGTAGTGTCTGACTTTATGTGAGATGTTGAAATATTCTCTCCCTCAGGATAGTGTGCCCTGGGGTTCACCATGGTTGTCTGCACAGCACTTGATGTACAATATGTGCAACATCTAGTCTGGGTGACTGAAAGAACCAAAGGAAGGAAATGGGTTTCATTTCTGTTGAGAAGAGTATTTACATTTCTATTGTTTCTTTTAATTATTAAAATAAATATACATCTACAAGTTCTTCCCCAAAAATTATTCCACCTCTACGAGGAATTGTTTGATGGTTTACTGAGTAACCATCCAAGCTTTTAATTAAAGTCATTTTTAACCATTTTTTAATGTGTTTGTACCTTGTGATGCCTGAAAACATAAAACAATCACAGAAATGCATTATTGACATACAGTACATTAAATTTAATTGACATTACACACTTAACTCACATTCGGCCAATAACGAGTATCCACAAGGCAATTTAGTCCCAGTGGGCTAAGAGATGGTATCATTTGCATTATCTATGCACTATGCAGATGGGGGATTATTTTTGAATGATCCACCCTAAATCATGTCTCACGAAGGCTCCCCTTCCCCGATTGCCAGATGTCCAATTTTAGGAAGGGTCTTCATTGTCCTACAAGTTTACGATTGAAAATTGCAGCAAGGATATTATTTGAATTCATGTTAGATCAGTGTTACTACAATGATGATTATGTCATACAAGATTAAAATGGAAATATTACAATAAAGTTATGATATAATAGTTTTTTGGGTGAGTGTGAGAGGTTTTCTTTCTTTTTGAGAGACAGATAGTGTGTGTGTGTGGGGGGGTGCGTGTGTGTGTGTGTGTGTGTGTGTGTGTGTGTGTGTGTGTGTGTGTGTGTGTGTGTGTGTGTGTGTGTGTGTGTGTGTGTGTGTGTGGGTGTGTGTGTGTGTGTGTGTGTGCATGACTCTTGTTTTTGTTACATAGTGGGGCTAACATTTTGGGATTTCACAGAGTTGTGGGGCCCGCCCGTCCATGTGGGACCATTTTGGTGGGCCCCACAAGTTTAGACATCTTTTTGAGGGTCAAGACTTGGTTTTAGAGTTTAGGTTTGAATTGGGTTATGGTTGAGGTTAGGGTAAGGAAAAGGGGTAGGCAATCATTTTTGATGGTTGGGGGCTAGGAAATGCATTATGTCAATGAGATGGCCCCACAAAGATAGTAAAACAAACATGTGTGTGTAAGGTAAAACTTATTTTTGGTCTATATGGTACCTAATATACAGTATCCGTCAAAAGACTCATATTTAGGGCACGATTCTTGCTCCCCCACTAAAATAAGATAAGTTTGTGCACCACCAGAGTAATTGAACAAAGTCTTGCTTGCATATATATGAGAGGCAGTCAAATATAACTCATTATCCACAGTGGAACACAATAACATGTTCATCAGTGAAAGGAAACTTCTGTGGAGTTATTTTAGGAGAAATGCTTCGGAGACACTTTACAATTAAAGTAAACACATCTGCGACTGATTTTCATTTAGACTTTATAGTTTCACTCCTATTGCTAAAATGAAGGGGGAAGATGTATTTATGTTTTCCTAAAATGCAATTAAAACACTAGAGGCATTTTTTCTCATTTATCGTCATATACATTTGTGATTGATGCCAGTGGCTTTGTTCAAATTAGAAAAACATGTTAACACATGTTAATGAATGATTGTAAAATATGCTAGAAGACCGATATTGTTATCTTTAAGACACAGCCAGGCAAACATGATTCATCAAACAGATTAGACCCGTAAAGGGATTTAATCCAGCCCGCGAGATGATCTTGTAAAGTAAAAAAAATTTGTAATGTCAGCCCAATTAATCAGACATCCAAAATAAAAACAAACAAACATATAAATTCATAATTTCTTAAGCCATCATCAGATGAGCAATGCAACTTGTACCGAAGTGATCTGGACGTCATTATTTTACGCCCAATCTACGTGAATAAAGTTACGGTTTGTTGATTTAAAAAAAAAATAATAATTACACCCACATAAATCAAACGTGTTGAATATGACACACATATGACATGGATTAACATCCAATAACTTATTTAACTGTGCCACTCAATGCATTCTGGGAACAACATATATATGCAAAACAGGTAGACATAACACGCCTGGAATTCATACGAGCAAAGTGTTGCCGCGTTCCATTTGCATTTGTGTTATTTTTTGGAACAATGCAGTATATTTACAGTTGTGGCCCACTATTTTGAGCTGACCTGCAAATAGCGAAAATCTGTGTATAACTAACAGCAATTTTTTTTGAAGTTATATACCATGATTTTACCGGTCCGGCCCACTTGGTAATATCTTTTCCTCCATGTGGCCCCTGAGCTAATATAAGTTTAACACCCCTGATCTAAATGAAAACTAAGCATACTAGTTGCAGGTTCTATTGTCACAGTGGAAGCAAAAGTAGAACAGCAAATTTAGTCTTTTAAGGCAGCTATTATTAGCTTATTAGGCCTCTTAATAAATAGATATGTGTAGCTTGGCCGCTGTGTTGTACTGACCTTTCCTGCCTTGGCATCTTCTTATCAAATTATTTTTTTCATATTTCTGGATCAAAATACACATTTGTAAATGGTTTTGTAAAAGGGTTATTAGGTTCTCTCTATTTGTTTGTTTAACTTCATGGTTACAAACACTATGTCCATCCCTGCCTTCACTTTACAAACACACAACTACTTATTGCAAATAATAATATATTTGGAGGGGAAAATGTAAAGATATCAGCCCTCTTTTTTTTCTCTCTCTCTCTAATACTTGGTATGTCAAGATCAGGCTTGGGGAGTAACGGAATACATATACCGCTGTTACGTAATCAGATTACAAAGAAAGAAAGAAAAAACACGTAATCAGATTACAGGTACATATCTTAAAAATGGAGATTACAATTTCTACGGACACAGAGACAGACAGCGAGAGAGAGAGAGAGCGAGACAGATGCTCCCAGAGCTGTCAAGGGAGGGGTGGAGAATTGACTAGTCCTTGTCCTCCACACCCGGGCAGCTTAAAAAAGCTTCACGGACGAGAGGAGGAAATGGCAACCGGTAGTCACTGTTTGGAATTTACTCGGCTTGCTGAGGGAGTGAAAGTTTGATGGTCCAGCAGCACGAGCAATTGTTTGCCTCGCCTCTGCACTTCCCAGCTAATTACACTTGATTCGCCGCATCTGGAGGGCTGATTAGCTCAGCGTCTATAAGAAGAGGACGGAGCAGCACCTGAGGATGTCACGTTGGGGTTGGAGGACCCAAATGCAGGGAGGCAGGAGAACCACGGCAGGGATGCATGTAAT
The DNA here is from genome assembly GCF_054856555.1 of Leptonotus elevatus. Classification (NCBI taxonomy): domain Eukaryota; kingdom Metazoa; phylum Chordata; class Actinopteri; order Syngnathiformes; family Syngnathidae; genus Leptonotus; species Leptonotus elevatus. The sequence goes on from NC_141243.1 coordinate 22,910,464, forward strand.
GCTGAAAACTATTTATTTAACAAAAACACTAACAGGGGAACTGGGTAAAACTTTAAATAAACAAAACCAACAAAGTTATGAAAAGACCAAATATCAAAGTAACAACAAAACACAAGAGTGGTGACAGCGACAATGATCCAACCACTGAACGAAACCAGCAAACTAAATACAAGCCAACTGACGAGACAACGAGAGACACCTGGACAAGACACAAGTGGCTGGGGGAGATGATTGGATGACACAAGGGAACAGGATGACGAGTACAGGTGCAAACAAAACCTAACAAGCAAGACAGGACACCAATCATTGAAGAGGAAGACTGGGCTCTCTCCACCTTGCTGCAGCAGTTTCCTTTAGTTCTGTTTTTGCTTACTTGTGTTGGACTTCCATTATTGCCTTGTTTATTTTTTAGAGCTTTCTTTTCTTTTTTTGGCATAATAAATTCGCCCTGTTTTTTCACCATCCACCTGCTCCACATTTTTTCTATCTGGCTTTTAAACATCTTACCATCCTCTGTTATGTAACAGTGATATTTATTTTTATTGTGTCTTCATGAGAGAGATATTGGAGTAATCCAAAGTCATCAAGTTACATTACTTTAATATTATGGTACTTTGATTACGTTACTAACGACATTTTTTTTTAGCAGGTAACTTGTAACTGTAACGGAATACATTTTAAAAGTAACCCTCCCAACCCTGGTCAAGATCTGCTGTTCTTCTTCTTTTTTTTAACTTGTTTTTAGACCATGAACTGTCAATTAGAATGTCGCATGAGCTTCAAAATAACTTCAAAGGACTGCATAACAGTCAACTTTGCTAACTTGAAAAAACAGACGCCAACTAAAATCAATAGTCCGTCTTCTTCCAGTCAATGTCCTTAATTTGATACTGCCAAAAGGCAACGTGTAATAACACAATCCAAAATGTAATCCATCAACTGTTGCTAGCAGTAAGTACTAAGTTATTGACCAAGTTATTACATTATAGGTTCAGGATTTTCATTATATTACTGGTCAGGTATAATGTGATGGGCCTATTACATTTAAAAAACGTAATTGGCCATTCTTACATTATGGACTGTTACATTATTGGCTTCTAAAAGCTTCTGTGAGGAAGAAAAAAAGCCAGAAAAAGGCCACATTAACAGTTGAAATATATTTGGTCTTAATCAGCGGTAGTAAATATAGTAAATGTGTGCTGACTCCCACTTACTTAATATGACATTGGAAATGTTTGGTTAATTCTACCACCACATCCCATTTACAAGAAGGTGTTACTTTTCCTCTCAAATAGATCTTTTTTTTTTTTCAATTGAGTGGCGCGGTTTATTGTCCACATAAATGCTGGAAAGTTGTGAAATTATTCATCACTGACTTTTTTTTTATATTGTAAAAACTTGACATTTGCGTGTAAATTTGTTTTATATCTCTTGTATATGTGGTTAAAAGTATCCCAAGCATTTTGTGATTTTTTTTTTCTGCCTTTAACCACAAGAGTTTACTTTTACTACTGGATTACATTAGCTGTCTTTTATGCAACTGATATGGAATCAATATAGCTACTCCATATACTCTATGTGCTCAGTGGTACAAATCTCAATTCCAATGACGTTGGGACATTGTGTAAAATGTAAATAAAAGCAAAATGCATTGATTGTGATTGTTTTTATTTTTTCAAATATTTTCTCATTTGCAATATACTTTCTAAAATGTTGCAAATATTCTCTCATTTTGAAAAAAAAGCTGGTACAGGGGTAGCAAAAGACTGGGAAAGTTAGCAACACCTGTTGTACATCTAAACAGGATAATTGGAAAAAGGTGAGTGTCATTATTGGGTAGATTATTATTATTAGTAGTAGTAGTAGTAGTAGTAATAATAATAATAACATTAAATAGCTGAGAATGCTACTAAATTAAAAAATGAAGTAACAATGCCAGAGATTGAGAATAGACAAGATAAATCTGCCTCTGAAAATGCTAAATACGTGTTTAAATCCAAGATAAAATTAATGAAAGATGAAAAGTGGAAAAACAAAGCATTACATGGCCAGAATCCAAAGATCCCAGAGAAGCCTCACATAGACACAGTGACTACCAACCAATGGTTGTCAAGTAATTTGAAAGGAGAAACAGAGGGACTACTTGTAGCAGCTCAAGACCAAGCTATAAACACCGGAAACTCAGAAAGTAATATGTGGCCAGCAAGTGCTCGCAACATAAAGAGACAGTGGACCTGGATCTGGATGTGAGGTACTAGCCAAAACGGAGTACATCTCCAGGCACAATAATGCTGTAACATATCACCATTGGTGCATCTGTAGAGACCATGATGTAGAGCAGAGGTGGGCAATCTCTGTCCTCGAGGGCCGGAGTCCTGCATGTTTTGGAGGTTTCTAACTTCCAACACAAGCTGATTCCAAGCAACAGGATCGTTATCAGGCTTATGCAGAGCTTGCTGATGAGCTGATCATATATCAGCTGTGTTGGAGAAGTGCAACATTCAAAACCTGCAGGACTCCGGCCCTCGATGCCCACCTCTGATATAGAGATTATAGACAAATGGTACAAACACGAGCCAGAGACAGTGATGCATAATAAAGATAACCATCATGTGGGACATGCCAGTCAATACTGATAACAGCGAACAGGCCAGACATCATCGTTAAAGATTCAGTGAATTCCACCTGCAAACTGATTGCTGTGACTGTCCCATCAGATAGAAACATCGCACTGAAAAAAAACGGAAAAGAAAAGCAAGTACAAAGACCTAGAACTAGAAATACAGAGAATGTGGCATATGAAAACCGAAATGATCCCTGTGGTTGTTGATGCACTTGGTACAGTGAAGAAGGGTATTGTAGAAAACATCATGAAAGTATCAGAGAGAGCTACTATGACAGAGAATCAAAATATCTGCATGCTGGGATCTGCGCGAATCCTCAAAAAGGTGCTTAGTATATGAACAGAATAATTTACCTGAGTGACTGACGCCATAGGTGCATGGTTTGCACCCGGCTGATGCACAAAAAGAACACCAGCAAAGACTGTGATAGAAAAAGATAATAATAATAATAATAATAAAGCAAATCACTTTGAACATAAAATGTGTTGTCTTTGATTGAAAAGGATTTTAAAAATATGTATACTATACATATGGATTGGTGGATGGATGTTTTGTAATACTTATGCTGTAAGTGTCAGGGAAACAGATAGGGTTACCAGATGACACCCTTAAAACCGCTCAGTCAAAAATAACCCAATTTTGGTTTAAAAAAAAAAGGAGAAGAAGAATTGAACCAACCCACTACTCATGGGTCAATTTGACGCAACTTTGGGTTGGTTTATTTCAAAAACTCTTATCCCAGTGGAACAGAGAAGTGAAGAGGAAAGGCGAGAGGAAGTGTTTCATTATTCAAAATGACAACAGGCTTCAAGTACCTTTTACATGTTGATGCCAAATGTGCGTAACCGACAACAGCAAGAGCCAGACACTCTTGACAGTTGCAGTAGCACTTCTCTCAGTGTCCGCTGAGGAAAATGCAGTAGAGATGAGTGGAGAGTGAAAACAAGTGATGCTTGTCATCATAAGGGCGCTAGTATGAAAGTGGCAGAATGGTAGCTGTGTTTTAAATGTTGATTATTGTTCTTACCAATTGCATAAAAAGCATTGAGATGATTCACCTGCATTAGGTAATAATCCTCAAGAAAGATTTAAGGCTTTTATTCATCTGAGAAAATGTACCCTTATTAATTAATGAAAAACATTCATATTCAAAATGTTTGTAGTACACGGAAGTGGAGTGTCCCAAGACTGTTTGCCTTGGGCCCACAGATGCGTAAACATGCCCTTGGTCATGGACAACAATGTACAACAATGACAGCGTTTGGTCATCAAAGTCAATGAAGTCACCAAAGTCAATGAAGAGAACTCAAACATGAATCAAAGCAAGGTCAGAGCTTTTTATGTTTATATGTGATACGTTTCAGCTCTGATGAGTGCAATAACAGCATCTGCTCAATGCACTAAGGCCATCGAGGCTCTTGGCTGAGCTTAATGGACTTGTGGAAAAAACACATGCATAAAGCTGCAAGCAGATGAGAAGGATGAGGAAAAACAAAAATAGATGAAAATAGAAAACAGATGCAACGTGATAAAAATGAAGAACATGTTACGTAGACATGTTCTTAAGGGGATTTAAGAATGCTTTTATGTTGGTCCAACACCACAATTTAATTAATTTAATTTCAAATTTACGACGGCGTATTAGGGCCACATATAATTATTTTTTCTAGAGGGTGGGAGCAATATTACGAGAAAAAAAACAAAATTTGCCACTTTATAAAGTGGCAAATTTGCGAGAAAAAAACTCGTAAATTTGCGAGTTTATGAAGTGGCAAATTTGCGACTTTATAAAGTGGCAGATTTAATCATGTAAGGATTCGATGGTGATTAATGGGACAGGTTGGAGACGGATTCATTCTTAAATTTAAACTTTAATCGTCATTCACCGCAGCTAGAGCGACAACACTTCCTGATCTCCTATCAGCTGACTAAAACTAACCAATCAGATGCTCGTGAATGACGGAGAGCAGCAGATTCGACACATCAACAAAAAAAATACCAAAATGTATGAACGTGCAAATAATAATTCTGGAAACATAAATGTACAAGTAAATATACATTTTAATCAAGCCATAAAGTCTTATTGATCTTGTTTTGACAATTATTTACTATGGAAGAGCAGAATTTCCAAGATTATTAATCTTGTTTGAAGATTATTTGTCTTTTATTTCTTACTTAGTTTGTAAATCCTAAAATGTGTTAATTTCCATGCATAATAATCTAAAATGCTCTAAGAGTCTCTGTTAATGCACAACCGCATCCATAATAACACAATATTTCATTTTCAGGGAATTAAAACTGGTGTCTGTCAAAAAGTTACTGGAACTACATACATAGAAGCATTTATGTTTTGAAAGCAATTCATTTTTTGTTAAAACAAACTTTCTATTGATGGCAGTGGCTTCAACACGCCAACAATAACAAATTATGCTAAATTTGGATAAGAATCAAATGCACCACTTATCAACTATGGTTGCTTGACCTATAAAAAGGCTACAGATGAATATTTTTAAAAGGGACTATCTTGCTTTGAGACCTTGACACTACGCAAAGAGAACAGATTTAGCTTCTTCACTGAGATCAGAATGATGCTAATTTATGAGAGTGAGTGATTGAGATTACACTTGACAGTTAAAGGGCTATATCCTACTGTAAGGAGAGCGTTGCCGAACGAAGCAAATGTTAAATTCGCCAACTATGAGGTTGTCGTCTGTGTCATTTTGCAACATTTTTGCGATTTTCTTTTAGCAATCTTTGAGACGAATTGACCTGAAACTTGAGTCAAATTGCCCTAAGCGCATCTGTCCTATTTTTTATCACAATTTGTTTGTTTGTTTTCCTCCCAGAGTGCAAACACAATGAATGGAATTTTTTTATTTTTTATTTAGAAGATGTAACTTTTGGGCATTTTTATCCAATCCACATAATCACGGCACTGCTCATTTTGGACTTGTTTTCTTGTCTACTGTGCTATAAAAATGCCATATGGCGTCGTCAAGTAGGTGGCACTCCTAACCATCTCAATTTATTAGTCTTCCTTCAATGAAGAAAAAAAAAGACATTTATTGCGGAAGTTGCTGACAAACGTGGCCAACCCTTGCACTGTGCAGCGCTGTGCAAACTGTCCATTACGGTGACATACATAGAATGTGACTGACCAAAATTGATCACCAAAATGTATGAGTACATGTGTAGACATGTGATAATCATTAGATCAAAACCCAAAATATTTATTTTAAACCCTGGGATGATCATTTGTACCTCCCAAAAAATATATATTTTTCAGGAGACCCCAAAACGGCATGTTTGTTCAACATCATCAAAGGAAGCAAGCCATTTTCAACACTTTAGATTTGTCAATAATTTGTTTGTTTTTAAAAAGCACACGTGTAGAAAATTGACCAATAGCATGGATTCCTTCTTTTTTAAAATATGTTGATTTGACCAATTCGTGATTTATGAATGCAATATGAATGCGGCAACACTTGCAACGTAACATAATCCAAAATATTGCGAGATACACAAGATAATAATAAAACAATGAAAATAAAGTGCAATTAAACAGGAGTAAATCAAATAAATATTAAGCTACATTAAAATGGCGAACCATGAGCCTGCTCAAAACATAAATGTTCTCTGCAGTCCTGAGATGCTCCAGCAGGATATTCCACAGAAGGGGGGCTGTAAACTTGAACGATGCCTTAATGTGAGTTTGTGCCCTGACTTAAGGGACGACTAGAAGGCCAGAACCGAAAGACCTCAGGGCCTGCAAGGGTTCAGAAGGTAAAAAAAAAAAAAAAAAAAAAACTCGTAACGATAAGAAAGCCCAAGACCTTTAAGGCACTTAAAAACCAGTGCAGCAACCTTAAAATCAATCCTGAACACATGGAGAGCAGATGCAGTGATATTAAAATACGTGTAATTTGATATTGCCTTCTGGGCTTCATCAGGACACATGCTGCTGAATTCTGTAATAAGTGGAAACCTCAAATACTCATTTTGGAAAGACCAGAAAGCAGGACATTACAATAATCAATCTGGTGATAAATGCATTAGTAGGCCTATCTCCAATTTAGCAAAAGAGAAAATGAAGTGGACTCTGACTATGTTCTTTGAGTGATAAAGGAGGAATAATAATAAAACAGTGGTTGAAAGTGGAATGTTTGTTAAGGCATTTACGAATAATGAGAAAATAAAGTAAGTGAGGTAAAACGGGATAGGACTACTAGATAAGTAGTTGCTTCATACTATTCCATTTGGAACAGCAACAATTTTCTTTTGTAAACAGGTTTCTTTGGTAGTCATTAGTATTATTTATGGAGAATGAAAACGGTTATATTTGATATGTGTTTTGTGGAACACTTTGGTTAAACGCTTCTGTTTGTTGTTTGTTTTTTTGACACAATTCTCAAAGAATGCTTTTTTGTTGTATTGTTATTTTAAATGTTCAAAATAAAGTTTTGTATTGTATAAAAAATTGACAATTTAAAATGTACAATTTAAAATAAAAAAATTACAATTTAAAATTTAAAATAAAAATGGAAAATATAAAATAAAAAATTTAAAATTAATAAATAAATACATACATAAATAAATAAAATATAAACTATAACATATAAACTATAAAATAAATAAATGAACAATGTGTTGAATAAAAGTTATCTCAGAGTCAATAATGAGTTTGTATTATTATTATTATTATTATTATTATTATTATTATTATTATTATTATTATTATTTTACATTTGCCGGTGAGGAAAAAAATTAAAGACCGAGCTAGTTTGACCACTGTTTAAAACTTCTGTTTTGTCTTAGTTTCGCCAAACTAGAGAACGTTCTCCTCTCCGTCAGGATTTAATGTCTAAAATACAGGTAAAAATACAATCCTTTGGGCTGGTGTCATCAGGAGGCATGAAATGTAAAGTAAATGTAATGTCTTGTGCAGGTGCCTCTCGTCTCGTCAATTTGTGTGTATAGTTCCTGTTATCTCTCAATCCGTATCGCTTCATTGTCCATGTCAGGTGCATGCCATGCCCTGCTGCTGTTTGTGTTAGTTTGCTGTCTTGAGTGAAGTCTAGTTGTTTGAATCCTGTTTTAGATTTGTGAATGATCGTAGTGCCTTGTTTTGTCTTTTTTTGGTTTTATTGAATTCAATTACTTATTTCGAGCACCCTTGCCTCACCGCCTTGCTTCCCTTCCCCTGCGCTTGGGTCCATCCATACAATCTCTCGTGACACAGTGCAACTGCAGAAGTTCACACCATGCTTACTGATGTGATTGCCAAGAGAGAGCATATGTTTTTTTTGGTCATAATTAATTTTTTTTGCCTAAATCATCTTCTCAGGATGATGGCCACCTCTGCTAAAATTGCCTACCCCCTCAGTTGAACAGATCATGCCAAATTATTAATGTTACTAATGAATATAATATGTTTGGTATTTGGTTCCGCTTTTAGTGTTTTCTGAAAAATTTAAATAAAAAAAATGACATAAGCATGTTTTTGTCTTTCCAGTCAGGGCATCATTTTATTGCCTGAACATAAGATCAAGAAGTCTGCTACAGCATTTATAAGGCACATACATATTTTACATGAAAAAAAACTCACACTACTAAACAAAAATGTCACCTGCCAGGCTCTCAGAGCAAAGTGTCCACTTATGCTTTAGGTTATTGGTTAGGAATAACAATAACTGTTTTAATGTTCTCACACAGTTGCAAAACACTGTGAACGTAAGTAAGTAAGTTCATTCATCCATTTTCTGTCACATTTGTTTCCTTATTTACATTAGGGTCTTGGGTGAACAGCGTACAAAACAAAATTCAGATCTATGAACAATTTAGAATCATCAATGAAACAAAAGTGCATAATTTGGGATGAGGGTGTATGTACGCTTGGAGCAGCTGGAGATAACCCAAGCACGCATGGGGGGAACATGCTAACTCCAGACAAGAACCCCAAACTTACTAAATCACTGTGCTGCAACAATTGGTTCAACCTAATTAGGGGCAGATTGTGTATCTAAATCAGACCAGACTACATGCAGACTGTAAGAAATTTGCACCACTGAATTTGAAATAATACCACACATGTAGCCTAAATGTACACCTAGGTAGGCCCAGCACTGATTGTAGATGATAATTCTGAATAAAAAAGATAAAAAAATTCTACAGTAGCAATGCAATGACCTCAGGATAAAACAAATCTTAAAAGAAAAACAACCAGACAGAGATAATCTCATGGGGGTGAACTTGACACATGGCCAGCTTTGTGACGGGTAAACCCATTTGGAAATACGTCAGTCATGAGCATGCCAAATATATCCAACAAGTGGTGGCAACAACAACTGGTGTAACATGAAGCAAGAGTTAGGGATTAACATTGAATAGAGGCTGAGGTAATGCACTTCCTGTAATATGAATGATGTTTTTGTTTGTACTAAAATATATTTTGAATGCTTACATACTGACAGTGTAATTTCATGATTTTTTTTCAGTAGCCTACACTCAGAAACTAACTTCTTAATAGAGTAAATTATGACAGATTTGTTTCCCCCAATTCCTGTACATGGACTATGCATTCACTTTTTTCCCCTCAGATTTTAACATTTGAGGCCAGTGAGTCTGACCAACAATTTGGGCCTTCACTTTGCAGTGATCCTTTTCATGTTTAATGTCTCTAAGTGTCATTAGATACTTCATCTAAAAAAATAAAATAAAATAAATTAGTATAAACCAACTGCAAAAATATTAATTATTCTGATAAAAAATATTAAACAGTACAGTACAGTACATTACAGTACATTACAGTACAGTACAGTACAGTACAGTACAGTACAGTACAGTACAGCATCAAAAACTGAGATCAACGGGAGTGTCGTTTTGGGCGCTGGCCCTTTAAGGTTGTATTCAAAACAAAGCGTACAGGAGCCGGTTGCACGGAAGTGGTTTTGTTCCAACCGTGTGAGAAATGAGACCATATACCTTTTAAAAATAACAAAAGAAAAGTTTACTCACTTGAACATGTTCGCTTGAACATGTTATTAACGGTGTAATATTTTTTCATTTTTATTTTGTTTGTTCCAAGTACAAAAACGAAACGAAGGGTAGTTAGCGAGCTGCCTAGCTAGCGCCAACAACGCAAGCGGCCATGCCTCCCTATTCTGAATTGAGGAAAAGCAACAACTTCTATTACTTCATCAAATTTACACTCAATGTCTATTCGATGCTGTTTTCGGTAAGTTGTATTTACTTGTTTTTAATTTGACACGCGATTGGTAAAATAATGACGATGAAAGGGGTCTTGAATTGTAAACGCGAGCCACTCATAGGCATACCCAGACTTCAATTTAAGAATACTTGAATGTCAAACTCCAGACTTTATGTGCATAATTAGGTTATTCAAGAGACACAGTCGGGTATATTGAAAATCAGGATGGCTCATCATATTATTCGGCATACATCAATAAATATTACTGTCTCCCGTTTGACCACACTTTTAAATAGTATACCTGTTTCCTATGAAACCAAAGACCCGATGAATAGGCGGGTTTACAGTGCAATGACAGGTATAATATGCTTTAATTGCGATTGAAGACTCAGTTTTCTATAGCACATATGATTATGCTTCCCGAAACTCTATGACGAATCAACATAAAGCATATGCTGATGCATATTTAGTCTTGGTGAACCTCAACTTAAGTTGCTATATTTGCTAACGGGATTTGGTATAGGGATGCTAGCTAGCTGCTAAAACATGAGCGTTCTAATTCTAACTAATGCCACTGCAACCCACTTGCATTTTGAGGAAAACGTTTAAATGTGTTTATTGAATACGTAGTGTACAATTTGAACAATAATCGTGAAATTTGCTCTCATGGCTTTACTCATCGTTCACCGGCTAATGAACAGCACAGTGGTGCAGGGCGTTGGACCGCCTTAAAGGCAAGAATGATTGTTGTTTTGCCGATACAAAATGACAGCGGCCATGCATGCCTTTTCTATCAGTGTCAAACTATTTTAGTATTTATACACTAACTATTTCACATTAATAAACAGTAATTACTGTGTAATAATCTATCAAGCTGCCACTTGCCTTAGTGTTATTATATTTCCGCATTCTTGTATCACATGCCAAGCTGATTGAATAGAATTAAGCTTGCAGGCTAATCAACAGGGACATGTACACTCTAGTGAGTCTATCAAGACCTAATATGAGACATATAAAGGAAAATTATATATTTTTTGACTACAGTACAATAATTGTATTCAGATTGACAATGTGAGTGACATATCAACCCAACAAATATGTTATTATTGTGGTGATTTGGAGTGGTATAGAGCTTTTTTGCATAAGTATTGAGCTCTGACTAAATATTGTCCCCCTCTATTCACTCAAGTCTAGCCATTTTCAGAAAAGGCAAACCCTCTAGAATGCCAGCCGATTTAGGACATGATTCGGACTCATCTTTCAACAGAATAGTTGTATTGTATTTTTGACTATACTGTTTTAGTTGTAAGTTTACATACCTACGGGTATGTAATGTAAAGTGTAATGCCTAGGGGTATGTCTTACGTAAACTTATGAGTAGGACCCGGCCGAATAATCAGCCGCCAATTATAATCGGCCGATTATTGCCCTCCAAACATCTGCCAAAACAATCGGACAATTGCGCCAAATGGCCGATTATTTTCCCCTTATAACGTTATAATCGAAGAAAACCGAAGTTGTGTGTGTACGCTGTGAAAGTACCCTGAATGCACCATTTTTCTTGCGTAGCATTAGCAACTAGCAAGTATGTAGCGTATGTTATTCTGTTGTCCCTAAGTGTCCTTTAAGCTGTTTAATGAGACCCCAGTTGGAGTTAACTGTAAAACTAAACCCATGACAATAAATTACATCCACTGCATATTTAATACAAAACATGCTTTGTTTTTAAAACATCGCTAGCCTAAGCGCTAATTCTAAAAGCGAAGGGAGGATCCCATTCAAATTTTTTAAAAGTTAGCATTGACTTAGGGAGTGTTCGTCCTTTAAATAACGAATACAGTATTCACATACAAATGCTGTCGAACCACATACCCACAGGTAAGATAACACTACGCAAAGGCTCAAATTCTTCCCAATGTGTGAAAAATTAGTTATTTTAATAGAATTCAATCGTAACTTTCTTCTGTACTCACATTAAGTGTGTACACCATGTATGCACGGCACCACACTGCCCCCAAGAGACCAAAACGCACAGGAATAGTCAGCATTTGTTCTTACTGTTTTTTCAGTCGCTATTATTTTAGTATATTCTATTCTTAGTACTTCACTTTTTTGATTTATTTCGTCGTTGTCCTTTCACGTTTTATTTATTTATTTATTTATTTAAAATTGATATTTCAAGGATTCCAATAATTTATTTTCTCAAAATTCAAGAATGCAGACATGCAATATATATTTTTTTGTCTTAACACACATTTCCACATGATATTGCACAAAATACAATCCCTGAGGACCCAGGTTAGCCCAGTAAATCCCAAGACTTGTGAAAATAACACAAGATAAAAATATATAAAAGAAACTTCTAATGCTTAGAATGAAAATGAGTAATAAAAATGCAAGAGGCTTGAATTTCACATATTTACAACATCATTTGTACTTGACAAAAACAATAATGTTCAACTATTCAAAGTGCAGGGATGAATGGGTATGACACTACAATGACACTTTTAAGTAGTTGAGCAGCTTTAGTAGTTGAATAAATATTAAGTTTTGAAATCACAAATTGTTTTAATCATGATATCAAACTCAATCAAATAATCTTGATTGCTATTTTTCCAGCCCAATTATGTACTTTAACCATATACAGTACAGCAGTTGTAAACAAGTAAGAATGGTTTTATTATTGACACATAAATCTATACAATCACCTTGTATACTTCATGAAATTTAGTGATAATGTCATAGCCCAGTATGGACTTGTCATTCAAAGCAGAGTAAATCTTAATAGCTTAAATCCGTGTATAAGTGACTCCCATTGAAAAGTAATGGGGGAGGGGGGTAGTTTTATGCGTTATATATATATATATATATATTTTTTTTTAAATGGGCAGATTAATCGGTAATGGGTATTTTTTTCCTGCCAAAAATCGGTATCGGCGTCAGCCTAAAAAAATGCATTAACATAGCACACTGTATGGTATGAAAAATAAAATCCAAAATACAGTGGCAACTGTTATGATATTTTCAGAGATTGAAGTGGACATGAGTAGAGATGTGCATGTGGATTTTGGTGACAATTCACAACGTTTTGTCATTAGCCACTCGTCGACAATTGAATGAATTGTCTGCCATTTTGATCGTCAACATAGTCGTGACTAATCAACTAATCATGGCAGCCCTAATCAGAAGCAGACCACAGGTTGGTTTCACTCAAAAGAAAAAAAAGAAATGCTAAGTTTAAGTTTAAACTTAGATTTCTTTGCCCCACTGACAATGTTTCGAGACAATAAAATACAGTTTGCTGCTACAGTTCACTAGAATGTACAGATGTGCTTGAAAGTTTACATACCCTAGAACTTATGCAAACTTATGAGCGTACTGCATGTTGAGACAAAAGCTTAAGGTTCGTAAAATCCAAAATACTGCGGCAATTGTTTTGATATTTTCAGTGGTTGAAGTTGACATGAGATGTGCATGTGAATTATGGTGACAATTCATGGCATTTTTTTTGTCAACAAGTGACATTTAACTTTTGTACATTTGCAGTTGTGTACAAAAGTTTACATACCCCGATGTAAACTTTCAAGCACAAAGTCAATTTAAGAAACAAAAACAGTTGATTGTATACAAAGCGAATCCAATAGTTTTTTTTTTTTAAGTGAAATGTATGAAGTAAAAAATATAGTTTAGCGAATACATGATTATTGTCCCTACATTCAACCTCCTTGTTATATTGTCACATTTTTATTGTTAAATTGTGCCTGGGATTAACCTGCAAAAAATGCTGCTCAAAATTACTAATGGCTAAATGTCAAATTTTCACCAATTTTAGCTCAGGGTTCACAGTACACTTCAAACAGTCCCAACAAAGCAAATACAAAACAGACTGTACAGACGCAATAAATGTATTTATTTATTTATATATATATATATATATATCATCGGTATTGGAACAACACTAGATAAAACCTCAATTTTTCACATATAACTCCACTGACAAATATTAATGGCCTACCACCATACATTGGAAATTCTGATGATGAACAAATTGTCCAGTCCTGTTAAAAAACATACAAACTAAACTTACATTTTGAAGTTGTCAAGTTTTTATCTCCTGAAATAGCAGAATCATAAAATCCAAAAATGCATTTATTGCGTCTGTACAGTCTGTTTTGTATTTGCTTTGTTGGGACTGTTTGAAGTGTACTGTGTAATTCCCCTTCCTACAATACTTAGTTTGTGAAGATTGAGCCAGTAGTGAAATATAAGGCTTCAAAGGAAGGTGGCCACGCCCCTTTTTGTTGAAAATAGTACAATTTGGCAGGTCGTAGCTCTCAAATCCCTCCCATACATTTTGGATTAAATTTTTGAATTATTTTTTTATATTCGTTTTTATTTTCACCATTAGTCATTTATTTATTTAGTCATTTATTTATCTATTTAGTCATTTATTTATTTTTAATTTGGTCATTTTTGGTCCATACTGCCAGGACAAAATGTTATTCAAATGAGGGGGCGGTCCTAAATATGTTTTGGGTTGCCCAAATTAAAAATAAATAAATGACTAAATAAATGAAACTATTTTTTTTTTTAAATACAAATGTATTTATGTGTGTATATATATATATATATATATATGTATATGTGTGTATGTATATATTTATATTTTATATATGTATTTATATATGTTTTTATTTCCATTTATTTTTATTTATTTTTTATTTAATTTTCGAATGATATTTTTTTCCGTTTTTATTTTCACTTTTAGTCATTTATTTATTTAGTCATGTATTTATTTTGAATTTTGGCAGTTTTGGTCCTCCATAGCCAGGTAGGTATTATAAGCCACCTAAGTCATCATTTATGTCAGTCTTGTGGCCTCTATTTTAGCATTTTTTGGCACAATGTTCAGTCACTTCCAGCCGCAAGACTGTCTTCTACAAATGGACCTTGACAATGAATATTGTTTTTGTTTTGTCTTGTCCCATCCTGGAATTGATTTGGATACATTTCTGTTGGTCTTTATCTACATTTATGCCAGTGTTTGCAAGAATGCTGATGTTGGCTATAGGAACAAAGCCAAAGGTGTCTGCCAATGCTTTATGGGCGAGTGTGAGCATTAAATGGAGGTGAAGTCATAAAGCAGATTGCTTGTGCACTCGATTGAAAATCAATTGGGTAAAGGGAAAATCCATTCAACGCTTTTATTTTTGTATGACTTTAATATAAGCTTTAAAAAACCAATAATTATCTTCTCACAAATCAATTCAGCAGCACCCATAAAATATAGTTTTGGGGTCATTCCATTCCAAATTACCCAGTGTGTTTAACCAAACAGATATTGATGTTAATGTAGTTAGTGTACTTGTTGATAGTGATCTCACAACACTCAATTTCAAATTTCAGGTCAATAGGAGCAGGGATTTGAGAGCTACGACCTGCCAAATTGTACTATTTTCAACAAAAAGGGGCGTGGCCACCTTCCTTTGAAGCCTTATATTTCACTACTGGCTTAATCTTCACAAACTAAGTATTGTAGGAAGTGGAATTAAACAAGGGTTCCAAATCTGCAATCATCAAGATTAGTGCATATTTAATAACCCTTTGACCTTGTGAATCACGTGACTAACAAAATTCTTCGTGAAATGTAATCTCTCACATTTTCTCTAAAACATGTAAAAGATTCTGAGGTAAACAATAAATGTTTTTTGTTTTTAGCAGCAATAAGGAGTCAAATTATCCATACCCTCAAATACTAATTGAATAGGCTATTTATTGAATAGGCATTTCCAGTACACTATTCCTAGAATTTTCATTGTAATTAAATATTTACCTGTATTCTGAAGCTGAGCTATGATTGGTCGTTACCTGAGCCCTGAACAACTGTCATGTCATTCTCAGTCGACAGCAAGGAAAAAAAAAACAAGTGACAAAATGGAGTTCAGAGATGGATAAAACAGGTGTATTTTACTGCTGCTTAACTCATATTCCACAAATGCAATGTTAATCAGAATGCTGTGTTTTGACAAGTGGGGGCAAATACAACATATTATTCTAACAAATTTTTTTTGGTTGACTTCCCTTTTAAAGTGCCTTTCTGCAGTCATGATGATGAAATGATGTGTTTTAATAATTTTTGACAGAGAACTATATTTTGTGGGGTTTTTTCTTTCATAATGCATTTCTACATTATTGTACACATTCAAAAATCTACACTATAGAGAGGCATAACTGCTTTGCTGCTGAATTACATCCAGTAAACCATTGTGTCTGAGAAAGAGGGTGTCTTTTCAGAAAAAAAAAGCATCAAAGGAATTCTCGCCGCAATTCTAGCACCCCATTGTGATTCTTTGTAACTGTGAGAAAACCCTGTTGTTTTCTTTGTCCAGCTGGTGGGTCTCTGTGTGCTCTGCGTGGGGGTGTACGCCGAGGTGGAAAGGCAGAAAAATCGAACCCTGGAGGGTCTCTTCCTGGCTCCTGCAGTGGTGCTAATCCTGCTGGGTCTGGTAATGTTCACAGTCTCACTTGTGGGCATGGTTGGCTCCCTCAGAGACAACAAAACCCTGCTGCACATGGTGAGAATATTAAAAAGAAAGCATTTACATGCGTTTGTGTGCCTCTTTATAATGTAATGTTTATTCTATCCCTCCGCAGTTCCTCTGCGTTCTCTGCGTGTTGCTTCTTCTCCAGGCTATCGCCCTCATTATTGCTCTCATCTTTGAGAAGAAGGTAAGCGCTTGTCAGCGAGCCTGATTATCACCTCTCATCACAATGAGCTCACGATGGCTTTGTTTACAAGTTTAGTCGTTATTCACTGACCTTTTCACGGTGGCGCTCGTTCCAGACGTCTTCCTTGTTTCAAAGCAGCATACGAGAGGGAATCAAACACTACTACGATGACCTGGACTTCAAAAACATCTTGGATTACGTGCAGGAAAAGGTAATTGGTTAAAATATGCATTCACTGGTTGAAATATTAGTTATAAACTATAATGATGAACATGGGATTGTTTTATGACTGATAGCTTTCTAATGGATTTTGAAGGTCATCTTTTCAGTGCATTTGACAAAAATGGACTCACAATATACTGTACGATGAAAAGCAACACTGCAATAATTATAGAACTGACTTTTTTGTGTTGCTTTAAGTTTTGAGTTTATTTTAAACAATTTTGTCTTTCTGATTAAGATATATGATTGAAGATATGACTGCAATTATATAGCACTTTATCTACACCATATGGTGCCCAAAGCGCTTTGTAAAGCCTCACATTGATAGCGGTATTTTGTTGGATTAATACCACACGTTTCAGTAAGAATTAGGGCTGAAGGATTAATTGCATTTGCAGTGTATTCGCAATATGATAAAATGTGATTTGCTAATTGCAAAAGGTCCAATTTGACTGGTCATTGCGAGTGGAGGGTTTCAGAGCAGGCAGAGATGTCAGTGCTGTAATTAAAGCCTGCTGTGCAAGGTGCACTTTTTGTCAGAGGTGACCGGTGACCTTGAAGTGAATACCTTGTTTAATGTTTTTCACCTTGCAAGGTTTTAAGAAAAAAGAAAAAAAACACTGTACACGCAATGCGCGCGGTTAGCCTGGAAACCAGACTACTATTCAACATGGCTACTCGAAGAAAACAGTAGTGAATGACTTGCGTCATTGTTCCGGTAAAAACTTGATGATTTGTGTGATAATAAATTTCCGGCGCCGAAAAGTGACACTGCTCAATGAAGATCACGTCACAGCAAATAAACAAATGTGATTGCACGGTTTGTTTTGAGCCGGGCTGAAGTAGCTTTCAACGACCGAGTGACCACACCCACTTTCTTTCATTTAAGAAGGTGGGTGTGGCTTGCCAGGCTGTCACCATCAAAACGCACCCTAGAGTGAAATGATTTGAAAATGGCAGTGCCTTGCAAAGTTGTCAGCGATCACATATTAAGAGGATACATTTGTCTGTATGTGGCCAGATGTTGTCGTCCGATTTCATGAACGAAAGGGAAGACAGACGAAATTATGTTACTCCTCATTCACAATCGGAAGATGTTATGCCATATAACAAAGTATGATCTTACTTTTTCTACACTTTAACGTCTGACGTTACTGACTGGAGATTGGTAGTTAGAATTTTTCTGTGTATTTTATTTATTTATTAATCGGTCTAGATAATAAATTCAGTTTCCATTTTTCTGCTTCCCGGAAACATTGCATTTTCTATTGGAGCGATAAAGATTAAATGTTGCGATTGGCTGGCAACCAGTTCAGGGTGTACCCCGCCTACTGCCCGAAGCCAGCTGGGATAGGCTCCAGCGACCCTTGTGAGGACAAGCGGTTGATGGATGAATAGATGGAAAGATTGAAATGGCATCGGTGCTATTTGTGCTTCAAAGCCAACTGATAAAAATGTAGTTGTCCTTCAATAAGATAATGAGATAACGAGACAAGTCTGACCCAAGTGATTGATTTAATTATCTAAAATGGATCCAAAATGTGTACAATGAAAACATAATTTGTCAACAAAACCTGCTGTAGATAAGTGAGTACCTGTTTTCTGAATCGATTGCACAGAAACAGAAAGGTTTGTTCTGTTTTGTCCAGTTTTCATGCTGTGGAGGAGATGAATATAAGGACTGGGGAGTCAACCAATACCATTTCTGTAACGGTACCGGCCCTCTAGCGTGTGGGGTTCCATATACCTGCTGTGTCCGCCGTGAGGTGAGTACTGCTCCTACGTGGGTAAGAACAACCAAAAGGTCATACATTTTGCAATCCAAAAATATGCCTCTCAAGACGCACACAAAAACTTGGAGGTCATTGTCTTTCGGATTCTCCCCTTTGAAGTGCGCCGCGGCACCACATATACCAGATAATGATGAAGGGAAGCAAGAAGCAGACCATGATGATAGCAATTCTGCAGATTAAAAATGAAGAAAAACAAAATCATTGATTGCCACATTTACCGGTAGTTCCATTTTTAAGTTTACTGTTAAAGGATTCTTTATTTCATGTTATATGTATTGAACAACATTTTAAAAAAAAAAACTGCATGCCATGAAGGAGTAGTAATGCAAATAGATGTGTTTCTCCAGGGGACGTTAGCTTGGCTATAAGAAGTGGTTCTTGTGTAGCGATTTCAAAGCAGTGTGAACATACACAAAGTGCTTAACAGCATGCAACGACCACTTGTGACCAGTGAAGTCACAATCAACATCAAGTATGCCATGTATGCCACCAGGGAATGTAAAATACACAAGAAACAACATTTGCATATTAATATGTTCAGTTAAAATAGAAAGAACAGATGTTATCATAAAAAAAAAAAATCTTGTCTTTACGGATCTTGTTTGGGGGGAAAAAAACAGATGGCTTTCTCCTTATTAATCTGAGATCAGCAATTTACTGAACATTTGAGTTTAATGATTGAAGAATTTAATAGAATCGTATTTTCACTTAGCTTTTGCTTTAATGACAGTTGAAAAGACACTATTAGCAATCATGATGGGCCCCTTTTGGCTTTTCAGGCTAATCATGGGTAAAAGTGTGCAGGTGTAAATAGAAAGCTGGTGTGATTTAACTTCACAGCTTGATCTGCCATGACTTGTTAATATGTATCATGTGTTTAACATGTTGCCACATGCTACATCACATGCCTTTCAGGTTCAGCTGCACTGGTGCATCTGTCATTAACTGTTTATTTGTTTAACTCATAGGTGTCAAACTCTGGTCCTCGAGGGTCGTAGTCCCGCAGGTTTTGGAGGTTTCCCTCTTCCAGCACAAGCTGATTCCAATCAGCAGGATCGTTATCAGGTTTATGCAGAGCTTGCTGATGAGCTGATCATATATCAGCTGTGTTGGAGAACAGAAACATCCAAAACCTGCGGGACTGCAGCCCTCCAGGACCGGAGTTTGACACCTACGGTTTAGCTGCTTAGAACAGCATATAATGGTTATTGATAAGTACAATATTCATACAGAAATGTTCTGTGTAAGAAAGTTATACAAGTGTATGTGTACTGTTTATACTAATGAGCGGCACTAAATTAAATAAGATCTATGTAATGTAATTTTCTGCCATGGAAGTTTTTTAAAATATCAAAGATTAACCTATATAAAATTCGGGTTAAGATCCTCAGTTGACATGATACACAGTATAGTTGGACTTATATTGGTTATGACTTTTTTTTCCTTCCGTTTTATTTCCCCATTGGTGAAGACAGTAACACATGTCTTCAACTTTATCACTACAAAAAAGAGACTTTAATTATTTCCAAGTCTCCAGCGTGCAGACAGACATGTTGTGGTATATTGCCTTCATTTCTCTGACTAAATTAAATGGTAGTCCTTGAGGGGAAGCTCTGTGCTCCCAATGTCTGCTTTCATCCTTGTCCCTCCCTCCAAAGCGCTCATAAGGTCTCTGGAAGCGGCGCAACTATGCTGGAGCAATAAGGAACAGTTTCCCTGTCTGACGCTCACAAGCACACACACAGTTGATAGAAAAGTTTATTAGAAAGGTCGAAAATGGGCGAGATTGCCGCCATTATCACTTCACGGCTTTCGCGGCTGCTGTTTTCTAGCACGCCAAGTTCATGCTCTGACAAGCGGGCGACATAGGCACAGCGCTCCCCTTCATTTCCCCCCCAGCATGTCACTATTACATTATGTCTAATTTGAGACAGACTCATTGTGGGCTCTTTCCACAGGTAGGGGAGGTCGTTAACACCCTGTGTGGTTCAAAGGCTCTGGATAGACAGGTATGTGCAATTGTAGTTATTTGTTCATATAGTGCACATCGCCGTATTGTGTGACCCCCATTAAGGATGTTGCCGTGTAACAGATAATGAAGGACATTGACACAATAGTTTGGTTATGGGAACATATAACTGTATGTATGGAGGTGGGAACGACAAAAGGCGGGTGACGGCACGACGCGCCGCGCTCCCCGTTCAGCAAGTGAAGACAGCGCCGGCACCTCCCTCTAACTGTGCACTGATTGCGGTGAACTGGGGACATTGCCATCCTCTACCCAGCGCGGAGGCTGTCATACTTCATAAATTTTATTTGGTTTGATTTGGCGCCCTAAAATTCTCGCTCGATTCCAAACCAGGAAATGTATTTTTTTTCACTGATCTGAATATATGACTGGATAGCGGATAGGCCAAGACTTTTGAACCAGCGAGGCCACCATATTGCTCCTTCCAAGAAACGTTTCTCAGCATACGATCCCATACATTTACAGTATCGAAATTGGAGAACATTTGAGATACTACTTCGTAGAAGCAGCATGATTTTATGATGTTTTAAATTTGTACATAAACAAGAGTACTTCAGACATTTTACAACTTGAATACAACCTTAAATACATGCATACATGATATGCTTAATGATGTTTACAGGAGGAAACTTGTATATTTTTTATTCAAGAATTATAACTAATTTAACAAAAGATACCTCTGCCATATCTAATTTTGGGGTCTAAGGAACTGAGCGATAAAAATAAAAATAAAGTAAAGAAAAAAAAGGGGGGGTCTTCAAAGCAACACATACCGCCCACTTGTTATTTTTATTTTTTTTAACTTGTTAAAAAATAGTGATATACTAATGGCCTGCTCATCTGTACGCATACCGTACAGTTCCGTATAGTTTATATAGTAGTCTGCTCGTGAGATGGGAGGAGCAAGATGGCCGCCCTGTCGCTTCAACAGCTTGCAGTGTATGGGCTATCGGCTATCCAGTCATACATTCAGATCAGTGCTGAAAACCAGCGCTAGTGGGTGACGTCAGTATCTGGTGTTGCGTTCAAGTGCACCACGGAAAATCGTCAACTCTTCTACTACTGCACAGTCACAACTTAGAATGACGTGCTTCAGAACCGAAACAGGGAACCATTTGATTTTACGTGAATCGGTGCTCGGAAGTACCGACCCAAATCAGTCCATACTAAAAAGAGTACCGCCTTTGGTACCCATCCCTAATCATGTTAGAAGGAAAAAAACTTAAAATGGTAGTTATTACACCAACGTCCAAAAGGTGGCAGCAGAGCATAGGAAATGAACCAGGACCATGTTGAAAAAACCCTCAATTACTCAGAATTCTAAATAGATTTGTGAATAATGATGAAACTCAACTATATTCTAATGCTAATTGCTGCAAAACGGAAACAGATACAAATATACTTTTTTTCCTGTTGAAAGAAGAGACATTAATCTTTCTTTTGGTAGGTTTCATGTTTTTATAGCAATAGAACACAATATTCGGTGGGCCTTGCAAAATCAGTCAAAATCCAGTAAAGCAGCCGGGAGTGAAGGGGATTGTTTTAGTGAAAATGGCTGTGAGTGAATGAGTTAACTGGTGTTTATTTCATGTTTCATATTTGTATGGTGATTAAAAATAATAAAAAAAGGGGGGGGGGTGATGTTGTACTGTTCCCGGGTCAGTGATCGTTTTCCAAAGTAAAAACATACGTTTGCAAATGTCTTATTTTGATTAAACACAGAAGATATTCAGTCTTCTTTCATGAAGGACTAAAGAAATCAGTGAACAAATGCTGAAATCAGAGGATATGGACAACTTTAAATTAAAAAATTGCTCCAAACAATTACTCGATTATTAAAATAGTTGTCAATGAATTAATCGATTACTTGTCGATTAATTGATCAATTTTGACAGCTCTAATTATATTCACTTCATACTAACGTTAATGTTGAGCAAAGAAAGATGTTGTATGATGTATGTGCAATATGAATTCACATGCATAACGGAACGTATGGTGTACCACAGGGTTCAATTCTGTGGCCTCTGCTGTTTACATTGTATCTGCTGCCCCTGGGTTCCAGCTTTAGGAAAACAGCAATGGCTGTTTTAAAGTGATCTATAAATATAGAGTTGAGTGATGGGAGTCAACGTCCTAACTGCATGATTTGCAATGCCAAGTTGAGCAATTCTACTAAATAGTTACCAACCATAACTAAAGGAACACTTCCTTAAAAGCTGCATGGAGATGGGGAATACAAGAACACAACACTTTCTGAATTCAATGTGAAAGAAAGACAGATTCAATGAAAAGGCTACTCTCCCTGTTAATTTGTTCACCAGTAAACCCTATAAGTATGTCTTGAATTTGGGTGAAAAATCATTTTATTCTTCACTAAAGAAGGGTTTAGTGAATGCATATAGAAAACTGGTGGGATTCAGTACCTCCACCAAGGATAAGAGCCTCTCTGTTAAGATCATACACATCAGTGAGAATATGGCTCTCACCTTTTCTCGTGTCAGTTGACATTACATTTTCTTTCTAACTTTCTGTGTGTGGAGATGCGTGAAGGACCTTTTAAAGAATATCTTTTCAGTTTTGCGTTTCATTGTTGGATTTTAAGTGTCCTCTTGTCTTCTTTTTGCTGTGCATCAGCGTGAAAGCCTGCAGGAGGAGATCCACGTGCGAGGCTGCATCCATGCAGTCAACCTTTGGATGAGTGACAACATTGGAATCACCGTCGCACTGTGCTGTGCCATCGGCCTACCGCAGGTAACGTCAAAGTTAAGGTGCTAAGCCACCGTAGCTCAACAAGCTTCTTCTTTTTTTTTTTTTTTTGGTTGAAGTCCAAAGTTGATGAAATCTAGTTTTCTCTTTTGATATGATGCTGGCATCTTTGAAAACTCTATGGAGATTTGTACAGAATGACACAACAGTGCTGAAGTACTTGAGATTTACACAGCTGATCACTATAGGCATGTCGTTTTTTTACCCCTCATCCAGGTTCCCCTTACAGTTCCGATTTGTAGTGTCCTTCGATGCCACTGTGGTTACTGCAGACCAGAAGTTTACAGAGGAGTTAAACGAGGCTTGTCTTGTGTCTCGTTCAGTTTCTCTTGAGCACTGCACACAGCTGTGAACACTAACAGTAGCACCAACGTGCAGCATGGATTTGTTAATCCATTTTCATGGAGTCAAGCATACACATTTTGTATAAGGTCATACCGTGGCTATAAAAAGTCACCCCTGTTCAAATGCCAGGCTTTTATGATATTAAAAAAGAGACAGGGAAAATGTATTTGAAAACAATCTCTAAACATTACAACTCAATTGATAAAGGGAAAATGGAAAAAAATGTGGTTGCACAAGTGTGCACACCCTCATAACTGAAGATGTGGCTGTGTTCAGAATTAACCAGTTACATTCAAACTGGTGTTAAACGGGAGTTGGCACTATGGGTGCAACGGTTTATTCATTAAATTCACATCCACAAAGGGAGCAAGACATTTTCAACACTTTAGATTGGTCCATAATTTGTAAAAAATACATCAACGTGTGGCATGATCAAAAGTATAGTTTTTTTTTTAAGTGAAATTTGCCAAATTATGACTTATGAGGTTTCGGCCCGACACCAGCGATTTGTTGTCTTAAATTAGCTACACATTTGCTTTTACAAAGTAGCTCTGTGCCTGTGTGATTTTGGGGAATTGATCTTAGTAACTCTGTTATGGTGCGCTTTTTATCTCCTCTGCTTCACCACTCTCATTTAACAGACAACAGAACCTCAACTAAATTACACAGCAGAGACTGCAGTTTATTTAATTTTTAATGTCCAGTTGGAGACACCAGGGCCACATTACTTTGTTCATCCCTCTTCCATCGTCTGCACCAATGCCAATTATACATATAATCACTTTGTTTACATCCACTACTTGTGTGCAAATGATGGTTAAAGCATAAATATTAGTGGTGCTCTCTCAGGGCAGCCTGTTTTACATTGACGTAATGGGCAATTATAAACCCCTTTGGCTTTAATTGGCGTAGTGGTTCACATAGCTGGCTTACATGCAGGCGGCATGGTGTGAATTACCATGGTCACAATCACCACGCAATTGACCGGTGACTCGTCCAAGTGGCCTGTGAACTGGCGCATGCTAAGTGATGCAAATGAACTGGACAATCACAAAAACAAAACAAAACAAAAGTACAGTGTGCCTTACACCACTAACAGGGTTTTTCTTGGCTCAAGTTGAGGCAGAGGTGGTGCTACCAATCCAATATCAGGTATCGTATCGGTGCCGCGGCCAGTCTCATTTTAAGATATCAGCGGCCGTTTTTACGATCAAGAACTAGAATTTAGAAATTATAGGAATGGTAAGTTGCCATTAATTTCGTGCTATTTTAAGGAAAAATATATTGGGATATATAGGTCTTTAAAAATCATCTGCCATTTTTGGATGGGGAACGTTATATACTAGTGGTATTTGGTAGCCGTATCGGTGACTACTCAAAAGTTGAGTATGTATCATCGGAAACAAAGTGGTATGGAACCTCCATGGACATGGACAAAAGACTGTCGGATCTTCAATCAAACAAAAGTAAACTCATCTTCTCAGAGGAAAATACGGATTGTGAAAAGAGTGGAAGAATTGGCGGAGTTTGAGAGACAATAATTGCAATCAGAAACACATCATTGCATTGTGGATTATTTCTTACCCAAATGAAATTATTGTAACATATTACAAACTAACCCAAAACTAAGGCTGTTATGATTTGACTAATGTAAATATAGCATATGATTACTTGCTGACACTGCCAAGGTTAAGTCTTGTTTATACACCTGCATTGATTACATGTATTGCTGTTCCTGTAAGAATGTAAACATTGTCTGGCTCTATTTCTGTTTGGACATTTGATGTAACATGCAAGGCTGTCGTGATAAAGTTGTATTGTGACTGCAATGTATCTGCTGTAAATATTTACAATGGGTTGGTAAACATGATTCCGGGATGGGGCCGGCGGGGCCTACTCAGCTGGTGAGTGGCCTCAGTGGGCACTAAGGAGTGTCAAGGTCTAAGCATCATCTGGATGCTGGCAACAGCGGTGGGCCGGTGGCTGAGCTGACCAGAATGGAGTGAACATTGCTGTAGACGCAATGGTCAGAATGCAAGCCGATCTACTTATCTGGAAGCCACAACGTGTGAAAGCTGATGCAAGGTCAGCGAAGACCTACTGGTGAACGAGAGAGTATGCGCTCGCCATGGCTGCTCGCCTGGTTGGGTGGGCCTGTTGGGGACCGATTTACTAATTCCAAATGACTGGGACTCGCTTGAAACTTACATTACAACAACATTACTCAAGATGAACTGAGCGAGGAGTGTGCAGACTTAAGTCTGGGATTGATAACGATATGAATCAATGACCATCATAATCAATGTATATGACTGATGCGTATAGTAAGAATCGATGGAGATGGGTTACTAATAAGCCATGGCTTGTACCCGTCAGCCCTTCTTTCGGATGTCGATGTTGCAAATGATGTGATCGATGTAACCTCTAATAATGTGTCCAAAGAGAAAATATGAATAATACAAAACAAACAAACAACATCCCTAATCCCGACCATGCACCATGACGTGCATGTATTCTATAAATTCAACTGCCTCACTTTCTTTTACAGGCAACATACTTTAAGTTAAGAGTTCCAATAAGAATATGACTATTAACATGTTAAAGCATTCATTCACTAAAACGGTTCTGCCATAACATTTCACGAGTGTCAGTGGCGTCTCGGCCACTGTTTTTGCAGAGTCAACTAACCTCACTCTCCGGCTTCCCCAAAGCCGCCATTCCTGAAGCTGGAGCCATGACCATGGGCCGGGAGAGCGCAGAGGCTCCAGGCTGCAGCTGGCTGGAGCTCTCATTAAGTGGATGGCTCGGCTGCAACCCGGCAGCTGAGTGCGCACTTGCAATTAAAATATATATATATTTTTTTACTACAATCATTAAAAATACATCCGCTAGTACATATTCAATTGTAAATATAGTTCAGCGTTTGGCGACAGTTGCAGGGCGCCTCTGCCCAAGAGGGAAACCAGGAAATGGGCATGTGTCTATTTCTTCTTCGGTAGATGCTTCAGGTCAACTGCAGTGAAAATACGTTGCTGCCGTGCTCAATCAACACAGCTGGAGTGCTGTGTTGAGCGATATCAGTCGCTCAGGGTGGGGGGCAAATTAGATGACCTTGACCTTTTGAACCCTGATAACGTGTGGCATAATTGTCAAGGAGGAAGCAGGTTGTCCAGGACACTGTAGTTACATCACACCTGGCAGACATAATTGTTGTAAAATAATTCCGCACCAGCTGACTTTTGTTCAAGCCTGGGAGGAGCATTTTCGCATGCTGATTGGGCTTGGAGTTTGAAAACGCCGATCACGATCAACTACAGTCATCGTAATGTTACTGTGAGTTATAGTTGATACACTAATTCCAAGCATGCGTTCAGTCATGAGCACTGATTAAACTGCTTGTATGCAAAAACATGCTCCTTCAAAGTAGCATGTTAAATGAGCCGTGCACACTTCACTGGTGTTGATTAATGTAACTTCCGGATCCGCTACGCAAGTTAAAGTATGATATGTTTTTCTATGGAATTCACGCCTAATTCACACCTTGGGAAATAGGAACACACTCATACTTCAGAGTCACTCCTCTTTGGTGTTTGCGCACAAATTTCCAGGTTATGTGGGATTTAAGTCATCTGCGATAGACTCTAGCCCGCTTTCAGTCCACCAAATATCCTGCGTCATGCCTGTGTTTGCTTGAACGGTTTGCATGTCTCCCTGCAGCTACTTGGCATCATCCTGAGCTGCGTCTTCTGGAACATTCTGGTGGAAATGAGCGAATCTGTCGACATGGTGGACTTCAAGCTGAAGAAGCTGGAGTTCAAGTACAACGAGCTGGACCTTGCCGGCGCCGGCTGGTGCATGTGTCTGCCCAGGGACGGCGGCTACTTGCCCGTTCCAGCTTCCGAGCCCGAACTGGACCCTATTGACATTCACCTGCAGAAGCTGAAGAAGAAGCAGCCTCGCACGCACGCACAGCTCCGAGAACTTCAACAGTCCAGGTCGGCCACCGGGCTAGACGAGGTGGACGTGGGCCGCAAGCTGAAATGGGAACATTGAGTGCTCTGGTCGCCCTTCTTGCCTTCCCTGCGACATCCTGATCGGTTTATTTTTGTTTGATTTGTGTTGCACTACTTAATGGTTGAGCTGATGGATTTAGGGAATTTGGTCAGCCAAAGGGATCAAAAATACTTTGTCACTTTGAGTGTTGTGGTTTTTTTCGAGATTTGAATTTGAATTCCGAGAAAAAACAATCAGCTTTTATTTAATTTATTTTTATTTTGTCTTGTTTATGGTATTTAAGGGAATTTGGCATTATATAACATTTTAATTAGATTTTTACCTTTGAATTTGCGCTACATCCCATGTGTTGAAGCTTACCTCAGGCTGTTTCCAAGACAGCCCAATTGCGAGGATGAATCTTGTGTAAAAAAATAATTGTAGAGTAATGGAAGTTTTTCAGTGTCGATCAAATAGAACTAGCCCGTATGTCATGCGTGTAACGTTTGTGACGGATGTGTAAAACTTTTTTTGTTAGGATCTCAGTTGGATTTGTGTAGTCAGTGTACACTGTTAAACTGATAGTCGTGGATTAATAATGGAATGCACGTTTTGTACTGTGTATGAATTAAATTATTCGTAAAATGATACTCAGTTTACATTTAAAGCTTTCAAAGGGGAGGCTTCAGTTTTTCACTTTTTTCAAATAGTTTTTATTCTTTCCATTGTTTAAGGGACAAAGAAAGGGATATTCCAGGCTGCAACGACAGTTGTTTTAAGCTAATATCAGACCACTGTTCCGAGCTTCCCTCCAGCTCCAGCCTTGTACCAACACTACTGCTCTTGTTAATAAACTGGAATTTGTCTACTGATTTAGATGTTTGTTCTTTTACACACAAGCTACAAGTTTACAACTACAACTTTATACAAATTCATGAAACTGTGACAAAGGAGGGACAAGAACAGACCCATTATTATTTGATATAATTCTGGTCTTAGTCAGGACGTGCTCACTCCCAAGTTCTGTAATAATTCAATTGTAAGCTTGAAATGCAGGCCATTAAAGTAATCAACCCAAGTGGTGATAAAAGTATGCGTTAACGTTGCCGTGTTGGCTGGAGAAAGAAAGGGGCAGACGCTGCCTATATTCTTCGAGTGATCAAAAACCTTTTTATTTATTTTTTGACAAAAGTGAGCTCAGCCTAAAATAACACCCAGGTTTTTCACTTGTGAGGGGTTTAAGGAATGTTCTTGTACTTTGGTTAGAAGCTTCTCTCTCTGGGCCTCAGGATCAGTTGCGTGAAAGTTGGTTAAGCTAGAAAAAAGTTCTCTGTCATCCAAGATTTGATGTCGAAAATGCAGTTAAAAAGCACATCAAGTGGACTTGTATAATCATGAGACACAAAAATATACAGTACAGCTGTGTATCATCAACATGACAATAGAAATTCACTGCCAACAAGATACAGTACAGTATATAAATAAAACAATAAAGGGCCTAGAATTAAACTTTGAGGCACCCCATACATTAATTGGTAGACTTGCGAGAAATGGGATTAAAGTCAGGACTTCGGGCCACTCCAGAAGGCGACAGACAGAGCTACAGACTAATTCACATCAGGAATGCTTCATCAGAATGTCAAACTCCAAACTGGTGGGTTTTTTCATTGGGCAGGTCAACTTTAACCAATGCCTCCAGTCTCACTCATTTGGCTCTATGTTATGTTTGATGACTCCTGCCTCCTCTTAGAGAAAGAAGTCAGCAGCTATTGGTTAGCATACTTTTCCACCCTGCACTGTGACTGTGTACATTGTTTGTACAATAATAA